>NC_057392.1:78427413-78719150 GCF_019320065.1 Cervus canadensis
ACTAAGGACAATGAGTCTGTTTCCACATGAATATATGATTTGTTTATTTGTGACTATCCTATATATTATCAATATTTTAGAATATCATATGTCATATAGCTTTGGTATAAGTAATAGTTTTGTACAGAAATATTATTATAGCTATGAAGTGGCAAAGAAGCAAAGCTAAATGACCAAAGAACAATTTTAAATGAGATAAAGTTTAAAAAAATGATTAGGAGATGATGACCATTTATTGAAAATCTACTATATCCCAGAAAATGTGCTATATATTTTCACATTGTTTAATTTTCCAAAATATCCTGGCAGGTATTTTTATTCTCATTTGTTAAATAAATAACAGTTTGATGAGTTAAAGGAAAGAATTATGACTCTTTCTTTTCCAATACAAATGATTCAGAAATGATTAATACATCTTCTAAAATTATCCAGCTAGAAGGTGACAAAAATTGTTCAACCATAACTGCAAAACTTACATTTTACCATGATATCATGCTGATTTTGGTATAATAGAAGTCAAATTACCATTAAACTGAGACAAATTTATTCCATTATTCCTCTTAGTGTGGAAAGGCAGTTCAACATAAATCCTGATAATGAGAGACATTACCTATGACAAAGTCAGAGACTATTTAGATGGCCATATAACTAAGTAAACAAAGTTAACATTGGATGGGGATTTCCAAGAGGAAGTAAAGAGCTTTCTAGTCCTCTACAAATAACCATGGATCAACTGGCTGACCAACACTAGCCCACTTCTCTATTATGTCTCTGTGCTTTATTTATCTGAGTCACAGACCTTGAATACATCACATGATTAAACCAACTCATCCAAACATTAAGCATGATGCTCACCTATCCTTACTGAAGAACTATAAGTATTGATTTCCCAAGACAAAATTTCCTAACTCTCAGAGGCTATAAATTACTAATTATATTCACCAAATAAATTAAATCTGCCTAGAGTCAGTTTATTTACTACTGGGAGTTCTGAGATTTCAGTCTTTACATGACAATGTCTCCCTGTTGGTGTTCAGTTGCTAGGTCGTGTCCATCTATTTGCCACCCCATGGACTGCAACACTCCAGGGTTCTCTGTCCTTCACTCTTTCCTGGAGTTTTCTCAAACTCAGGTCCATTGAGTCTGTTATGTCTTGCGAACATCTTATCCTCTGTCACTCCCTTCTTCTCTTGCCCTCAATCTTTCCCAGCATCAGGGTCTTTGCCAATGAGTTGGGTCTTCATATTATGCTGCCAAAGTATTGGAGCTTTACCTTCAGAATCAGTCCTTCCAATGAATATTCCTTTAGGGTTCGGCTGGTTTGATCTCCTTGCTGTCCAAGGAACTCTCAAGAGTCTTCTCCAGTACCACAGTTCAAAATCATCAGTTTTTCAGTGCTCAGCCTTCTTTATGGTCCAACTCTCACATCTGTACATGACTACTGGAAAAACCATAGATTTGACTATATGGACCTTTGTCATTTGTCAGCAAAGTAATGTCTCTACTTTTTAAAATGCTATCTAAGTTTGTCATAGCTTTTCTTTCTAGGAGCAACCATCTTTTAATTTCATGGCTGCAGTCATCATCCACAGTGATTTTGGAGCCCAAGAAAATGAAATCTGCCTCTGTTTTTCACTTTTTTCCCCCCATCTATTTGACATGATGTGATGGGACCAGATGCCATTATCTTTGTTTTTTGAATGTTGAATTTTAAGCTAGCTTTTCCAATTTCCTCATTTGCCCCCATAAATGGCTCTTTCGTTCCTCTTCAATTTCTGCCATTAGAGTGGTATCATCTGCAGATCTGAATTTGTTGATATTTCTCCCAGAAATCATGATTCCAGTTTGTGTCTTCCAGGCTGGCATTTCACATGAGGTATTCTGCACATAGGCTATGAGGTATTGCACATAGGTGACACTATACAGCCTTGATGTACTCCTTCCCCAATTTGGAACCAGTCTGTTGTTCTAAGTCCGATTCTAACTGATGCTTCTTGACCTGCATACAGGTTTCTAAGGAGGGAGGTAATGTGGTCTGGAATTGCCATCTCATTAAAAATTTTCCACAGTTTGTTGTGATCTATATGGTCAAAGGCTTTAGTGTAGTCAATGAAGCAGAAGTAGATTTTTTTCTGGAATTTCCTTGCTTTGTCTGTGAGCCAATGGATGTTGGCAATTTGATCCCTGGTTCGTCTGCCTTATCTAAATCCAGCTTGTACATCTTGGAAATTCTTGGTTCACATAACATTGAAGCCTGGCTTGAAGGATTTTGAACATTGATTTTTGCTAGCGTGTGAAATTAGTGCAATTGTATGTAATTTGAACATTCTTTGGCATTGCCTGGTATGACCTAACTCAAATCTCTTACAATTATACAGTGGAAGTGAGAAATAGATTTAAGAGACTAGATCTAATAGAGTGCCTGATGAACTATGGATGGAGGTTGGTGACATTGTACAGGAGACAGGGATCAAGGACATCCCCCCAAAAAAAGAAATACAAAAAGGCAAAATGGTTGTCTGAGGAGGCCTTACAAATAGCTGAGAAAAGAAGAGAAGTGAAAGGCAAAGGAGAAAAGGAAAGATATACCTATTTGAATGCAGAATTTCAAAGATTAGCAAGGAGAGATAAAAAGCCTTTCTCAGTGAACAATGCAAAGAAACGGAGGAAAACAATAGAATGGGAAAGACTAGAGATCTCTTCAAGAAAATTAGTAATCTTCAAGAATATTAGTAATCATGGCCTACCTACCATTTACCAGTTGAGCCACAAGGGAAGCCTCCAAGTTGGCTTAAAACTCGACATTCAGAAAACTAAGATCATGGCATCTGGTCCCATCACTTCATGGCAAATAGATGGGGAAACAATGGAAACAGTGAGAAACTATTTTCTTGGACTCCAAAATCACTGCAGATGGTGACTGCAGCCATGAAATTAGAAGTACATTTTCTCCTTGGAAGAAAAGTTATGACCAACCTAGGCATCATATTAAAAAGCAGAGACATTACTTTGCAAACAAAGTTCCATCTAGTCAAAGCTATGGTTTTCCAGTAGTCATGTATGGATGTGAGAGTTGGACTATAAAGAAAGCTGAGTGCCAAAGAATTGATGCTTTTGAACTGTGGTGTTGGAGAAGAAGACTCTTGAGAATACTTTGGACTGCAAGGAGATCCAACCAGCCCATCCTAAAGGAAATCAGTCCTGAATATTTGTTGGAAGGACTGATGTTGAAGCTGAAACTCCAATATTTTGGTCACCTGATGCAAAGAACTAACTCATTTGAAAAGACCCTGATGCTGGGAAAGATTGAAGGCAGGAGGAGAAGCATACAGCAGAGGACGAGATGGTTGGATGGCATCACTGACTCAATGGACATGAGTTTGGGTAAGCTCTGGTAGTTGGTGATGGACAGGGAGACCTGGCATGCTGCAGTCCATGGGGTCACAAACAATCAGACACAACAGTGACTGAACTGAACTGAACTGGGATTGAAATGAAAACTGACCTTTCCAGTCCTATGGCCACTGCTGAGTATTCCAAATTTTTTGGCTTATTGAGTACAGCATTTTAACTGCATCATCTTTTAGGGTTTTAAATAGCTCAGCTGGAACTATATCACCTCCACTAGCTTTGTTCATAGTAATACTTCCTAAGGTCCACTTGACTTCACACTCCAGGATGTCTGACTCTAGTTCGGTGACCACACCATCATGGTTATCTGAGTCATTAAGACGTTTTTGTATAGTTCTTCTATCTATTCTTGCCATCTCTTCTTAACCTTTTCTGTTTCTGTTAGGTCCTTGCCATTTATGTCTTTTAATTTGCTCATCTTTTCATGGACTATTCACCTGGTATCTCCAATTTTCTTGAAGAGATCTCTAGTCTTTTCCATTCTATTGTTTTCCTCTGTTTCTTTGTATTGTTCATTTAAGTATTCTTTCTTATTTCTCCTTGCTCTTCTCTGAAACTCTGTATTCAGTTGGGTATATCTTTCCCTTTCTCCTTTGCCTTTCACTTCTCTTCTTTCTCAGCTGTTTGTAAAGCCTCCTCTGACAACCACATTGCCTTCTTGCGTTTCTTTTTCTTTAGGATGGTTTTGCTGACTCTGGCTCAGATCATGAGCTCCTTATTGCAAAATCAGGCTTAAATTGAAGAACGTGTGGAAAACCACTGGACCCTTCAGGTATGGCCTGTACCAAATCCCTTATGATTATACAGTAGAGATGACAAATAGATTCAAGCAATTAGACCTGGTAGACAGACTGCCTGTAGGACTACAGACAGAGGTTTGTAACTTTGTACAGGAGGCGGCGGTTTTGTCTGTTTTTGCTTACAGTTTCCCAATATGATAGATAAGAAAGGTATGCAAGTATAGGTTTAGTTTGCATTGCTTGTATTACAACCTAAGTTTGTTATCTTTTCTTATATTTATAGTCTGTTTATATATTTTTCTTTGTAAATTAACCTGTTCATCAATTGGAAATATTTAAAAATACTACATATGCATTAACACTTTGGCATAGTAAACTGCTTCTAGAATCTTATTATTTAATTTTAAAAGTATCAAAATACATGTATTCATTTTATATACATTATTCACCATGCAATATATTCATACATACAAATGCAAAAGGTTTTTCCTTGAGTCTTTAAAAAAATTTAATAATAAAATATTGCAAGCACAGGAACAAGTAAGAATTCTTCTTTCACCACTACTATTCATCTTAGTATGGAAATTCTCAGCTATTGCAATAAAAAAGGAAGATATATATATATATATATATATATATATATAAACAAAGAAAAAATAACACCTCATTTGAAGAAAAAGTGGTTATCTATGTAAAACATCTTGCCCACCACAAAAATGCATACAGCTATCCTTAGAACTAATAAGCAAGGCTGACAGGGTTGCAAGATATAAATTTAATATACAGATGAAGCACAAGCTGGAATCAAGGTTTACAGGAGAAATATCAATAACCTCAGATATGCAGATGACACTATCCTTATGGCAGAAAGTGAAGAAAAACTAGATAGCCTCTTGATGAAAATGAAAAAGAAGAGTGAAAAAGTTGGCTTAAAGCTCAACATTCAGACAACTAGGATTATGGCATCCGGTCCCATCAATTCATGGCAGATAGATGGGGAAACAGTGGAAAACAGTGGCTGACTTTATTTTTCTGGGCTCCAAAATCACTGCAGATGGTTATTGCTGCCATGAAATTAAAAGATGCTTACTCCTTGGAAGGAAAGTTATGACCAACCTAGACAGCATGTTAAAAAGCAGAGACATTACTTTGCAAACAAAGGTCCGTCTAGTCAAGGCTATGGTTTTTCCAGTGGTCATGAATGGATGTGAGAGTTGGACTATAAAGAAAGCTGAGTGCTAAAGAATTGATGCTTTTGAACTGTGGTGTTGGAGAAGACTCTTGAGAGTCCCTTGGACTGCAAGGAGATCCAACCAGTCCATCCTAAAGGAGATCAGTCCTGGGTTTTCATTGGAAGGACTGATGTTGAAGCTGAAACTCCAATACTTTGGCCACCTGATGCGAAGAGCTAACTCATTTGGAAAGACCCTGATGCTGGGAAAGATTGAGGGCAGGAGGAGAAGGGGATGACAGAGGATGAGATGATTGGATGGCATCACCGATTCAATGGACATGAGTTTGGGTAAACTTCAGGAGTTGGTGATGGACAAGGAGGCCTGGCATGCTGAAGTTCATGGTGTCGCAAAGAGTTGGACACTACTGAAATGAACTGACCAGTAGTTAATTATTTTTCTACATACCAGCAGTGAACAATTGCAACTTAATATTATGGAAAGTAGCATTTATTTTAAAGTAAGCATAAGTCCAGGAAAACATACCCAAAACCTGTAAATGAAGAGGTACACAAACTTCTGAAAAGAAACAAAGAAGTCCTTCTGTGTTTATTGATCAGAATATTCAATATTTTTACACTGTCAATTCTTCCAAACTTGATCTATAGACAATGCAAATTTCATCAAAATTTTAGCAAGGGATTTTGTAAATATCAGTAAATGATTCTAAAGTTTATATGAGAGGCAAATATACAGAAGAGTCAAAACAGTATTAAATGAGAATAAGGCTAAAGACTTACACTAACTGATTTCAAGACTTAATATAATATTACAGTAATCAGAACAGTATGATGATGAAATTAAGATATAAATCAATGGAACAGAATACAGAGTCTAGAAACATTCACACAAATACAGTCAAAGGTAAGACAAAGAAGCAAGGACAAGTCAATGGATAAAATATATTCTTTTCAGCAAATGGTGCTGGGAAGATTGAATATCCATATACAAATAACTGAAACTAGACATGGAACTTATAATATTAGCACACACATGCACAAACTAAATAATAGACCTAAATGTAAAATGAAAATCTATAAATCTTCTAGGAAAAAAAAAACAGGAAAAAAGTTATAGGACCTTGAGTAGAATGAGTTTTTAAATATAAGAATAAAAGCATAATATATAAGAGAAAAAATGTGATGTTATGAATTTAATAAGTATAATGCTTAAAGCTTCTGCTCTGCAAATGACACTCTAAATAGAATGAAAAGATCGGTCACAGACTGGGAGAAAATACTTGCAAAGTATAAGGACTTGGATTCAAACTCTATACAGGATTTTTAAAACTCTACAACAATAAAATATATAACCTGATTAAAACTGGGTAAAAAGACCTGAATAAATACTTTGCTCACTAATATATATGAATGGCAAATAGCAGGTGAAAAGATATCCAATGTAATTTATTATTCAATAATTTAAAATTAAAACATCAGTAAGATACCATTAGCACCTACTAGCAAAGCTAAAATCTGAAAACGCCAACAATACCAGTTTCTGGCAAGAAATGTAGAGAATAGAAATGCTTAGTCATTTGTTGTGGAATGCAAAAGAGTACAACTTTGGAAGACAGTTTGTAAGCTTCTTATAGAGCTAAACATAGTCTTACCATAAGAACCAGCTATTGCACTCTGTGTTTAGCATTTTCTACTTCTGAGTATTTACCCAATGGCTTTGAAAACTTATGTACATACAAAAATCTGTATGCAAATATTTATAACAGCTTTTCCCTTAATTGCAAAAACTGGAAGCAAACACAGTGTCCCTAATAGATACATGGAAACAAAACTCTGTTACAACCATACAATGAAGAACTAGTCACCAATTTGAAAAAATGAGCTATCAAGATATGAAAAGAAATGAGTGAATAAATGCATATGGCTAAGTAATTGAAACCAACCTTGAAAGGTTACATACTATATGATTTCATTAACTGACATTCTGAAAAAGGTGAAACTACAGACATAGTGGAAAGATCACTGGTCACCAGGGTATTAGAAGTGGGGGTTTAAAAGGTGGAGTATAGGGGATTTTTAAGGCAGTGAAACTACATTGTATGATACTATAATTGTAGATACATGACACATGCTTTTGTCAAAACACATAAAACTTTAAGCATAAATAGTTCAGTTCAGTCGCTCAGTCGTATCCAACTCTTTGCGACCCCATGAACCACAGCATGCCAGACCTCCATATCCATCACCAACTCCCGGAGTTTATCCAATCTCATGTCCACTGAGTCTCTGATGCCATCCAAGCATCTCATTCTCCATCATCCCCTTCTGCTCCTGCCTTCAATGTTTCCCAACATCAGGGTCTTTTCAAATGAATCAGCTCTTCGCATCAGGTGGCCAAAATATTGGAGTTTCAGCTTCAACATCAGTCCTTCCAATGAACATCCAGGACTGATTTCCTTTAGGATGGACTGGTTGGATCTCCTTGCAGTCCAAGGGACTCTCAAGAGTCTTCTCCAACACCACAGTTCAAAAGCATCAATTCTTCGGCATTGAGCTTTCTTTATAGTCCAACTCTCACATCCATACATGACTACTGGAAAAACCATAGCCTTGACTAGATGGACCTTTGTTTGCAAAGTAATGTCTCTGTTTTTTAATATGCTGTCTAGGTTGGTCATAACTTTCCTTCCAAGGAGTAAGCATTTTTTAATTTCATGGCTGCAATCACCATCTGCAGTGATTTTGGAGCCCCCCAAAATAAAGTCAGCCCCTGTTTCCACTCTTTCCCCATCTATCTGCCATGAAGTGATGAGACCGGATGCCATAATCCTAGTTGTCTGAATGTTGAGCTTTAAGCCAACTTTTTCACTCTCCTCTTTCATTTTCATCAAGAGGCTATTTAGTTCTTCTTCTTTTTCTGCCATAAGGGTGGTGTCATCTGCATATCTGAGGTTATTGATATTTCTTCTGGCAAACTTGATTCCAGCTTCTGCTTCCTCCAGCCCAGTGTTCCTCATGACGTATTCTGCATATAAGTTAAATAAGCAGGGTGACAATATACAGCCTTGACATACTCCTTTTCCTATTTGGAACCAGTCTGTTGTTTCATGTCCACTTCTAACTGTTGCTTCCTGACCTGCATACAGGTTTATCAAGAGGCATAAACAGTGAATCACAAATAACACAATTTGAAAAATACTAATTTCATCTAGGAATTCAGAGAATCCCATGATGAAACGCTAAATGTGACAAAATAATTTAACTCTATGACAAACAAACACACAGAAGGTAAAGGAAAAAGAATGTGCTAATCTAAATAATTTTGTAAATGAGTAGAGTTTGTCAGACTAAAGGCAAAAGAAGCTGTACATAAATATTATACGTAAGCAATAATTTCTGAGGTTGTTTCCTCTGGTGACACAGTTAAGATTCTGATATATTACATTTGTATATATTATACATGTATAATGTAACTGAACAACTATTACTATGTGAGTGACAGATAATAGAGGTCAAGTTTGCTACTATTGGAATGGAAAGTTATATACAGATGTTGGGAAGATAAGACATCCCATGTAATAATGTAATAATTTGGAGATATTACTATGAACTCATGCTTACCTATAGAAAACCTATATGTATCAGTGCTTACCTAAAGGAAAACTTACAGATATGTGTCTATAATGACAAGTAGGCATGTATGTACCTCTTTGATCTATAGGCTGAGAGGTCGCAGAAGTCGTCATACCCCAGTAGCAATGAAAACACCTACCATTCAAATACTTGGTTCTAGTACCATATGCCAATGAGAGGAACCACACTGATAGGGAATATGACTAATTCTAGGACTAAGGCAGGAAATGTACAAGATGAACCCAAAGTATCTTATAGTTACAGATTAAGGAAGTGCTAAGAAAAAAAAAAAATCACATTGAAAGTGTATGTGCCAAGGGACATAGGAGCCAGAAAGAGTTCTCAGTGACCAAAACTGAGAAGTAAAGCACATAGCACTGATTTATAAGCCAAGGAGTAAAGTAAATATGCATGAGCTCATACTGATACAAATAAATGATCTGATAAATAAACGTGGAAAAGCAGACAAATCTCTGGTTAGAAAAATTCTAAATAATTTATGTAGGTACTCCACTCTGAAGGCGATGGGGTGGAATTTCCACTCAAGTGTGTATGCATAGTGACTGGCTCCCGAAGAATACACTATAGAAAAGGAGAAAAAAATAGAAACTTTACAGTGGAGAAACCTGAAATGTTACTATCATTAGCGATAAAGTAAAAAAATTGCAACTAAGGCCAAGGCAGAAATGAGCTTGCCCAGGGAACACAACAGAAAGATCACTGGTATGGCTGTAGTGTAGGAAATGAAGGGGACGTGGGCACAAACCAGTGTCAGTAAAGGCAATCAGGATATGAAATATGCTTGAACTAGGCCTGTATACTGGTCTTATGTGGCTTGATATATCTTTGTTTTTTAATGGTAAATGATCGACTTTCTGTGGTCGTTGTTGCTCACTCAGCCAGTTCTGTCCTACTCTTTGTGACCCGCTGAGCTGCAGCATGCCAAATTTCCCTGTCCTTTGTTTTCTCCTGCAGTTTGCTCAAACTCCTGTTCATTGAGTTAGAGATGCGATTCATCTATATCATTCTCTGCCTTCCCCTTCTCCTCCTGCCTTCAATCTTTCCCAGCATCAGGGTCTTTTCTAATGAGTTGGCCCTTCATATCAGGTGGCCAAAGTATTGGTTCTTCAGTTTTAGCATCACTTCTTTTGTGGTCATACACCAATTATTCTCAATTGTAGTGGTTGAGTTCGTTCCTATTAAACTAGTCACTTTTGGTGTGGGGTGGCATGTGAAGGATATCTCTGCACTAAGAATATAAGAAGCATTTTTCAGTGACATGCTTACAAAAAGCGTTTTCATTACCTTAATTGCTTTGGTTGGCTTTTCATTACAGAGTATCATGTGTTGTGAAATGCAACAGTATTAATACTTGGGACACAGTGTTAAGACTTGTAAAAAAAGGCAGAAGAGTCATCCTTACACTTTGCAGGGCCATAGTCACGGTGGTCTGGTCAGTCCCATACATCACAGAGTGATGTAGACATGCCCAGGAAGGCACTCTGTAGCACTAGGCCCTTTGCAACCTAGGGCCCGAGTCAGGGCCACACTTGCCCAGGTCTAAGGAGGTACTGTTCTTTGTATAACTGAGAATACCCTGTATTATTCTCAGTATTATTCTCTGTAATACTGATTCAGCATTCCTGTCCACAATTTATTCCCCACTGTGGTCAAAGGATTTGGACTCATTTATTAAACAAGAGGTTTAAGAATGATTAATCCCATGGCTCTCGTTCAGGACCTAAGGATAACAAGGTGTGGAACTTCTCCTTTGGGAGAAGACTGAAGAGGCCTCTAGGTGCTTTATTTGCCCTAAAAGGTAATTTTAATTCAGGAGAAGAAAATTCTAAGCCCACTTTGAAAACTGAGTCATATTTTCTGATCTGGTTTTACTTTTATTTTTTTACTCATAACTCTTGTGTTAGAATTTAGAGGGTATGTAATGTTACTTCATGTATGCGAAACCCCTAATATTTAAAAGAAAATAGCATCTGTAAACTATAAAATGACACAAAATTTATGGATAAAACCATGTACTCATGTATACCATGGTTTGAAATCATATGTGTACAAAGGGTTAGGCAGTTTGCATGATTGTCCAGATCAGGTTAAGTATAAATTGGTGAATGCATGACCTGTATAAGAACTTTCCCGCTCACCAATTTTGAGACTGTTAGTCAAAGAAAACATTTGGAAATTGGCTTATCCTGGGGCTGCTAAAATACATTTTCTTTGAGGTTTGAGATTGATTGTGCTTATTCTTTTTAATGTCCCTAGTACCCATCATCACCTGATGTGCTATTAGGTACCCAATGAATATTGCTTTATTAATTGCTTAGTGGATGAAGGATCAGTTCTCTTGAATATATAATTTATTATCTATAGCTCAAATTGCCTGAGTCAAATGTTCTTCTACAGTTAATAATAACAAGTCAACAGTGTTTAGGTATGCTAGATTGCCAATCTAAAGTAATTATATACACACACGTTGTTCAATACAAAAATGAGTAATGTTAAGGATTGACGTTATTTAATATATCAAATATATAAGGTGTTGGTATATTCTGTTACATAAACTCAGTTTTATGTATTAAGGAAATTGAAATCAAAGAAACTTTCTAAAAATGAATTACAAATAGGTGAAATATATACAAATAATTAAAGAAGATTCTGAATGTCTTTTACTTATAAGTTTTGTATTGAGATACATAAACTCAATCATGATAGGTCAAATATTTTCTTCAGTTTTTCAACAGCTTCTGATAGTTTTTCATTTCTAAGAATATCCAGTTTTATCTTAGAAAATCTCAGGAGATTCATCATTTTTAATTTTGTAATGTCTGCTTGCCTGAAGTAATAAATATTATCATAAAAATGTTGAGAAGCTGTTGATTTCCAAGTTCTTTATTTATATATGTATGTACTACCTAAAATCCAAATGTGAACAGGAATATCATTTCAAACTTCTATTTACAGCATAAAATCCTGTGATATAACTGATAGACATGATTGATATATAAGTGAATCCTAACAGTAAACATTTTGGATTCAGTTTGAAATGTAACTACATCTGAGTCATTATAAACAAAATAGCAATCATATTCCTTGGGATGTTTTGAACAAACATTACTGAAGGTCAAGGATTTAATGGTAATCTTTTCAAATTCCCCCCAGATTTTCTTACTGATTCAAATTTCATGGAATAGGCTTCCATATGTTCTTATATTGTGGAAAGAAAGCTACCACAGGAATTTAGTGTTCAGGAATTAGTGTTCAGGAATTTTGACACTTTTAGACTACACATTAATAGAAATTAATAAAAGGCGACACCAAAATGAAATGTTTCTTCCTTTCCACCCCAAATACAAATTTACATTTGAGTAGACACCTTACTACCCACAAATGCAGAAGCATGCCTATACTTTCAGTTAACGGCACTCCTTTTTACTTTTTTGTAAATTTGAAGCAATCAGAAGAGACCATTCACAGATTTCTAATACCTTATCTCCTTAACTTTCAGCATCAGAGCTACATCTCATTCCTTCCTGCCTATTATCAAAGATGAACTCTCCATGAATCTTTGTCAGTTCCAGTCACTCTGTGGCACTAAATCCACCCCATTTCAGTATCCTACCTAAAGATAATGCCTCCCCTTTCTCTCTTCTACACCAAAATTTCACTTTTTACTGGATCATTCTTGTTACCATTCAAACATTACTTAATTTCTTCCACTAAAATAGAGAAAGAAAACCTCTTCATCACATTTATCTTAATGAGCTCTCACTTTAGTTTGCAATAACATTCCTCAAAAGAGTTGCACATATTTGCTATCTCAGGTTCCTTTTTACCCATACTTTCTTAAGTCCGTTCTCCTCTGGCTTTCACTCCCAGTACTCCAACCAAATTGCTTTTATTACAAGAGCCAATGTTCTCCATACTGTTGAATCCAATGGTCAGTTTCCAGACCTCGTTTTATTTGAGCTACCAGCAACATTTGGTGTATGTGATCATCCCCTATACTGTAATTCATTTCTTTGCTTGGTTTCCAAGATACCACGCTTAATTTTCTTTGCAATTTACTTGCCACTCTTTCTTATACCCTTTTACTGGGTATAATGTCACCATAACCACTTGGTCATAATCATAATAACCTCTTTCCTAAACTAGTACTATGGTTCCCTTCTTGCAACATCTGCATCTATTATTGCCTCTCACACCCCTCATCCCCATTCTTTTTTAAAATATTTTATTAGTGCATAGATTTATTATTTATTTTTCACTGTGCTGGATCTTCATTCCTGCATGTGGGCCTCCTTCAGGTGTGGTGAGTGGGAGCCACTCTCTAGCTGAGGGACTGACGGTGCCCTATTTGTTGCAGAGCTCAGGCTCTAGAGCACAAGCTCAGCGGCTGTGTCACCCAGGTTCAGTTGCTCAGAGGCACGTGGGATCTCAGTTCCCTGATCAGGGGTCAAACCTGTGCCCTCTGCATTGTAAGGTGGATTCTTAACCACTGGACCACCAGGGAAGTCCCTATCTCCATTCTCTTGTCAACACAGCTGCCAGGATGATTCTTTAAAAATCTTAATCAGATCAGTAAAACCCTAGTTAAAACCCTGCAATGGCATCATACATTTAAGAGTTAAAATCTCAACTTCCGTAAGATGGCCTAGTTGGACCTACTTGATCCAGCCTTCCATTATTTTCTTTCTCTTCCTCTTTCCCGTAAGTGCTTTGCTGCACTGACCTGCTTGACATTCCTTGAACACAAGATTCTCTCCTGCCTTAGGGTCCTCACAATGCCATAAATGCCAGAAAATATGGACAGATATTTCTATGGACAACTCTATCATCTTCTTCATGATTTGCTCTAATACTGCTTTTGAAAAAATCAACCTCATCTCAGCTCTCATCTCAAATCTTGCATATCCATGTTCCCTTACCATTATTGACATTTTTCCCATCCATTTGAAAATTACCTTGTGACATACTATGGGCTTCCCTTGTGGCTCAGCTAGTAAAGAATCCGCCTGCAATGTGGGAGACCTGGGTTCGATCCCTGGGTTGGGATGATCCCCTGGAGAAGGGAAAGGCTACCCACTCCAGTATTCTGGCCTGGAGAATTCGACCGGCTGTATAGTCCATGGGGTCACAAAGAACTGGACAGAACTGAGCGACTTTCACTTTCACTTTTGTGACATACTATATTTGGAGAAGGCAATAGCAACCCACTCCGGTACTCTTGCCTGGAAAATCCCATGGACAGAGGAGCCTGTTGGGCTGTAGTCCATGGGGTCGCTGAGAGTCGGACTCGACTGAGCGACTTCACTTTCACTTTTCACTTTCATGCATTGGAGAAGGAAATGACAACCCACTCCAGTATTCTTGCCTGGAGAATTTCAGGGACGGACGAGCCTGGTGGGCTGCCGTCTATGGGGTCGCACAGAGTCAGACACGACTGAAGTGACTTAGCAGCAGCAGCATATACCTATATGCATTGTCCCTTATTAAACTACTAAATTTTAGGTCTGGATTCCCTGGTGGCTCAGATGGTAAAGCATCTGCCTACAATGCGGGAGACCTGAGTTTGATTCCTGGGTCGGGAAGATTCCCCTGGAGAAGGAAATGACAACCCACTCTAGTATTCTTGCCTGGAAAATCCTGTGGATGGAGCAGCCTGGTGGGCTACGGTCCATGGGGTCGCAAAGAGTCAGACATGACTGAGCGACTTAACTTTCACTTTCTTTTTTAAGTGCAGGGTTTTTAACTTTATTTTTTAGTGCAAAAGAAATCCCAAGTGCTTGGGGTATAGTGGTTGCTCCAAAAATAATGAATAAATGGACCAAAAAAAAAAAAAACCTCACCAAATAACATCATTTATGTTACACTCCTATGAATCTAATTGCATTATTTAGCATTTCTTGAATTGTTGCATATGTGCATATTTATAATCTACCTCATGATTATTATTAGTGTACTTTATGGTGATGTTTCTTCCTATACTGTGTGAAACCATGCTCAACAGGAAAACCCAGAGATGACTGTTTTCACCAGATAGCTGCATTATATACAAACAAACACATTCTATGATGTATTTGTGGTTCATCTTTTGGGGCTGTTGATGTTGTTTCTCATGGATTTGGGATACACACAGACACACACACATATATGTGCGTTATTGCTAAGTCACTTCAGTTGTGTCTGACTCTTCATAACTCTATGGACTGTAGTGTGCCAGACTCTTCTGTCCATGGGATGCTCCAGGCAAGAATACTGGAGTGGGTTGCCATGCCCTCCTCCAAGGCATCTTCATATATATACGGGCTTCCCAGGTGGTGGTAGTGATAAAGAATCCACTTGCCAATGCAGGAGATGTAAAAGATGCGGGTCAGGAAGATCCCTTGGAAGAGGGATATATATATATATATATATATATATATAGTTGTGTATTTTGACACATGCCTTTTTAATTTGAGAGTCTTCTTGTTCTTTGTCCTATTCTGTACCCAAATTTTCTACAGATTTTTCGTGTCTTTCTTCGGTCGTACACGTAGTGGTCAAGTGTGCACTCTAGAATTATGGTACTAGCTGAAATCCCATTAAAGGAAAGCTGAAATCTTTCCTTTACTGTGTTCTCTTGGAAGCTGTTCAATATCTCTGCACCTAGTTTTTATATCTGATAATTAAAGTGATAATTGCACATCTCATTGGATTTTTGTGAGGATTAAATGAGAATTCTTCTAGTGGGGTTTGGCACATAATAAATGCTAACATTTGGGTCTCTCATATTTCTGCCAGAGTATCAACTTCTTGCTTCTTTCTAACTTATCATACTTTTTTTTTCTCCTCTAAAAACACTTGCACAAAGAAATTTTTGTAAAAACTTTAGTCTTCAGATTTTAAATGGTAGAATTCAGTTTCTGCTTGATCATTTAAAGAAATGTCACATATGCTTTCGTCATGTTATGAGTCACTGACTATACCTCTCACTCTCACTCTTGTTCTCACTCTTTCTCACACCTACACACTCTGTGTTTATCAGGGATGTTTTTTCTTTGTTGCCCATATATTATTTTATCAAAGTAAGTGTTTTCCTCAGGAAGTGTGGCCACAGACCAAAAATTTTACTCTTAGGTGGAGCCCCCCCCATTTTAAGTTTTACAACAGACACAAGTCTCTCAATGCTAAACATGGGCACCTTGACCACTCCCGTGGAATATCCCTTGGTGTCCTAGGAAGTTGTGGCTAAAGGCATTATTGTTTAATTATATCATACCCAGTATCATAAGATTAACACTTGTTAGTATAAAGACACATCTCTGCACTGGTTTGGGGATTTCTTCAATCCTCTTTTAAGATTAAGATGATATCAACTCCCGTAGTTCTATGAACTCCCATATCCAAAGTGCAATATTATCAACATGTGCAAAGTTGACAAGTGTTCATCGCCTTACTAATGACCTAAGTATGTTCTCTATAATGAACCAAAATGTTAGAAAATCTTCCTACATTTAGAACTAATATTTAGTACTATTTTTATGCTTAATTCTGTGAGGATGATAAGAATAGCTTTGCAATTTAAAAGAATGGTATGCTGGAGCCAGTTTGTGTGCGTTCAAATTTCTTATCTAGATTCTGATATACAAAGTCTAAATATATTCCTCATAAAGCAAATATCTTCTCCACTTTATTGCATATGTTATCCATCACAGTTCTTGTTTGCAAATGACACTGGTTCAAACAGATTTAAGTGCAAAAGCAGTTTTAGTGCAGAATCACTCAGAGTAATGCAGAAAAAACTGGAGAATCAATCTTGGAAAATGGAAAGGAACAAAGAAGGCTTTAAATCACAGCTAAAGTCAAAGCAAAACTTCAGAACCGTTTGGGTAAGGACATCATTTCCACTGTTTCCAAACACTTGTATTTCTGACTTCACCGTAGACGGGGCCAGCACTGGACAATGGGAGCCTTACAGGTTCTATGGCAATTACTACTTCTGCAAATTAGACAGCACCTTTGTTGCTGATTCAGAGTTAATTCTCCACATTCTATTCTGTTTTTCATCAAAGTAGTTCAAAGGCTAGGACTCTGGATTTAATTTGCTAAACAAGAGAGGCTGAGCAAATAAGTATTCTGCTCTTTCCCTGTTCCATAGTTGAAGATGAACTCTACATAGAACCAGATTTCATGAGTGGTTAATTTCTCCATTATGTGAAGGAGTTCAGAATAGGTTACCAAAAATAATGAAGTTAGATTCAATTTCCTCTAGATAGTTTGCCAGTAAAATTAGTGTTTAAAAACTGGAGCAAGAGATTATATGTATCCTCACATTCATTGCAGTTATTTGCAGTAGTAAGGTATGGAAACAACCTGTCTATTAATTGATAAATAGATGAATAAAATGTGACACTATATACAATGAAATATTATTCAGTCATAAAAAAGGAAAAAACCATTTTTGACAACATGAATGAGCTTTGAGGACATTATACTAAGTGAAATAAGTTGGATAGAGAAGGCAAATATTGTGTGACCTCACATACAGAATGCAAGTGTCAGTCTCATAAAAACAAAGAGTCAACTAGTGATTGCCATGGTCTGGGGGTTTGGGAAAAACCCCCAGATGGTCAAAGGTTACTAACTTCCATTTATAAGTTCTAAGGATTTAATGTCACAGCATGTCACCACAGCATGGTGACTATAATTAACAAAATTGTATGTATTTTTTAAATTTGAAAGAGTGGATCTTAAATGTTCTCACCACACATATAAACACAAGTGGTAATTATGTGAGATAATAGATGTATTAACTTATCAATAATGTTACCAAATGTAAGCTTGTATGCCTGACACACAGGGAGGCCAAACAAACTGAAATGTTGGAGTCTGGAGCAGAGAAAGGTTTATTGAAGTATCATGCAAGGATGTTGGTGGCTTGTGCCCCCCCAAACCTGAACTCTCTGCAGGGTTTCAGCCACGTATTTTTAAAGGCAAGGTGAGGGAGGGGCATGGTTAGTTGTTACAAACTTCTTGGAGTCAGAATCCTTTGTTCTTGTGGTTATCAGGTAGATCAAGTAAGGATGTTCCTATAAACTTCCAATAAGACAAATACTGTTCTCTGTTTTGCAGCTGTTTATCTCTGTATGAATAGATTCTTAAAGATCAGAGCCTTGAGAATAGGCTATCATGTATCTCTCAGGCTGTAAGCAACATTCTTTTATGAAAGATACAGATCTAGCATGACTAAGCACAGGCAACAGAGCACAAAGGCTAAGGTAGAAGGAACAGTTCTAATACGGGGTCAGACTTGTTCTTCCCTATTACAATAATATTTTATTATGATTACCATAATAATCTTATTATGATAATCATCACAACATATTCATATATCAAATCATCACACTGTATAATTTAAAATTACACATTAATATGTCAATTATATCTCAATGAAAGTGAAGTCGCTCAGTCGTGCCCAACTCTTTGGGACCCCGTGGACTGTAGCCTACCAGGCTCCTCCGTCCATGGGATTTCCCAGGCGAGAATACTGGAGTGGGTTGCCATTTCCTCCTCCAGGGGATCTTCCTGACCCAGGGATCGAACCCGGGTCTCCCGCATTGCAGGCAGACACTTTAATCTCTGAGCCACCAGGGAAGTCCTAAATCTCAATAAAAGCTGAGGAAAAAACCCTTACAGCGGTATTTTTTAATCTGGCTGTAAAGTAATAATTTCCACTATTAAATATTCAAGTACCTGCACTTAGAGAAAACTGCTAACATTTTGATAAACATGGTTTGAATATTTCTCTATGTGTTCATGCAATATGTAATTTTATTACTAACCTGGCATCAGTTTCTTGTAACACGGAGTCCTTTTTGAGGTATGAAATTACTCCTTCCCCATGCAGCTATGTGCCGTAAGAGAGACTGACACAACACTCAACTTCATTTTGGGGTATGAATGGTATAAAGTGACCCAATCTACATTTCCAGGGAATAGTCCAGGAAGGACATATACAATTTTTGTTAGAGTCTGCTTAAGATTCTAAGAAAATTTCTCTTTGATTTTAAGAGAGTGAGCTATTGTAAAACAGATAGATGCAAGAAAGATGAATGTAGCACTGATTGCAATTGGCAGCCATTCTACAACCAAAATAGAAAAAGTTCTAAAATGAAGTTGACAAAGAAGGGAAAATAAAATCACTGAAAAAATCTGAGCCCATGAAAATATTTTAAACTGCTGGATCTAATGAAAGTTGACACTTTGTTACTCCATTGTATGTTATCAAATATATTACCTGTGGTATAATTTAATTTTAGTTAGATTTTTCTACTGTTTGCGGCTCAAAGAGCTTTAAATAGAGCCATACAAAATAAACAGAAAGTCATACAATACAAATGTTCACAACATTTAAACCTTTTAAGCTACTCTCCCCCATCTCAAAATAGATATATTAGCTAACAGATTGATTTAAAAACTCATAGTTCCAACTTTTATGAATTTTAGTAATGCATAGTATAGAAGTATGTTATTTTATTTCAGCATGTCCTTATTAATGAATGTCTAAAATACTTTGTTTTATTTTGTTTTGTTACTATAATTAATGCTGTAGTGGCAAAATCTTGTCATGCCTCTTTGTGCATAATCATCATTATTACATTAACTGTAGTATTCCACTCCAGTACTCTTGCGGGGAAAATCCCGTGGACGGAGGAGCCTGGTAGGCTGCAGTCCATGGGGTCGCGAAGAGTTGGACATGACTGAGTGACTTCACTTTCACTTTTCACTTTTATGCATTGGAGAAGGAAATGGCAACCCACTCCAGTGTTCTTGCCTGGAGAATCCCAGGGATGGGGTCGCACAGAGTCGGACACGACTGAAGTGACTTAGCAGCAGCAGTATGCATGTGTGCTCACTTCGTGTCTGACCTTTTGTGACCCAGCATAGCCCTCCAGGCTCCTCTATCCATGGGATTCTTCAGACAAGGATACTGGAGTGGGTTGCCATGCCCTTCTCTAGGAGATCTTCCCAATCCAGAAATAGAACCTGCTCTCTGATGGCCTCTGCATTGGCAGGTGGGTTCTTTACCACTACCACCACCTGGGAGGTCTATTAACTGGAGAGTGATTGCTAAAAGTATTACATGTAGATCAACTAATATACATATTTTCAGTGTTAAAATTGATAGCAATATTGCCCTCCAGAAATTTACAATGACTCATATTCATGTATTTGTAAAAATATTTATTTCTCTATATCCTTATCAGATTTGGGACTGAAAAGTTTGTTAGGCATTCCAATCTAAGTGGATAAAAATATATTATTATTTCAGTTTTTAATTCTTTCCTTGCTTGTACAAGCCTATGTGATTTTTTTTATGTTTGGTTATCATTGTTACTTCTTTTATAAAATGCTTGTATATGCCTTTACCCATATACTCTTTGGGGTGTTCATCTTGTTTCTTGTTGCTCTGTAGGTGATCAATGTATATTTGTTATTTTAACATTTTATTTCAGGACTTGAAAACATTTTCTTTTGTATATAAATGTGTTTATTGCAACTTTACATATATTCGTTTTGATATAACCAAATCTATTTATCTTTCATTTATGGTTTTTAGTTACTCTCTTGCTTAATTTATTAAATTTTCTTCCTCTAAATTGTGATTCTCAACTGTTTTCAGCCTCAAAAGGGATTGAAAATGTTCTGTCATCTCAATGCAAATCTAAAGAACACTAAAAAAGTAAATGTTAATTACCAAAGTTAAACAGGATATATTGTTAACTGTGTTTTATGCAGTTTTAAGTGAACTGTCAATCGACTGGTGGCTCATGTTTATAAAATCATGATTAATTCATTCCATAATTAAGAAAACAGTACTCATCATGGCTTTTGATTTGTAATGCTTTAGTATATAGTGTTAGTTCATTTTAAAGTATATAAAGTTTATTATAGGAAAATATGGAGTAAATTTATAATTGTGGAAAAATAAGAGTATTAATATATACTGTACATAAAATATGTTCAAAGTAAATAATTATCAACTGCAAATCAGAGTAACATAGTATCATCTTCACTTTTGTTTGAAGTCTTGATGCATATTCTATTATATTTCTTTATGGCCTTAACATAATTCTTACTAGTACATATATTTCTGTCTCTTAAAGAACTATTTGCCACAAGTTTATATAAGTAATCTTGACAGTCATAATCTTGTCACAATCTTGACAGTCATAAAGGTGTATTAATAAAAAAGACTTGTGAGCTCTCAATTATCATTTGTAGTTACATGATATTTTCTTGCAAAAAAAGAATACAAAAAAGAATAAATTATTCAAGGTTATTTAAATTTATTTTAATAATCATTTGATCTCTTCTCAAATACATGCTTATCTCCAGTGTATAGTGTATGTTTAATAATTGTCTGTTAAATAAGTGAAAGTGAGTCATCTAAGTAACATATTAAATGAAAATAAGACATTAATCTAATAAATTTACTCTATGCAATGAGAGCCATTTTAAACACTAATTATGTGGAATCAATGGGGCGATACCCCCAATGTGAATGAGATATCTTTAAAATATGCTAGCTATTGTCCTAATTTCAAGATCGCCTCTATCACAGGTTCTCCAAAGCTTTATTATATATGCATACACACACTACAGTATTATAGATTTTTTTGACCTTTTTTTGCCTTTGGTTCACTTTTTCTTTTTTTTTTTTTTTTAAGAAGACACAGTGCTGATACCTCTTCTGCTTCTTTGTTTTATTCTCTCATGCCCTATTCTCTACTTATCCTATTATTATTATCTCTTACTGATGACATCACTTCGACATTTAATTTTCTACTAATTCCAACTTCTCCTTTGACAAGGGCAACTGTCTATGTATTCCACATTCTTACTGTCTTTTATGTGCTGAATATTGCTTTATTTTCATGAGGTCAAAGCATAAAGATGGGACTTGAGTTTCAGCTATGACATGTAAACAGCTTAGAAGTCCTGAGGGCACAAGGTAAAAGCTAAACAAGTTGAAAAATCAATGTTTTTCTTAGACTTATCAGAAAATTGAGATTGTGAACCACATCACTACCTTAAAATCTGGAGAGACAGGCTACTATAGAGAAACACAGCTAACCCGAAAGAGAAGCTGCCAGAGCCATAAACTGGTAGAACACTTAAATGATAATTTTGATGAATTATTGGAGGCCAAGTTTGGACTCGTGAGAGTGGAAAACCCCTGAAGAGATTCAGTCTTGGAGGGGGATCTCATATTTTGGGAGGATTTTGCTCCAGGAATCCAGAAAGAAGTTCCTCACATTGAGCAGTTAAGAAAACTTCCCTCCTGATTGGCAAGGGGTAAAGCAACCATTGTGAAATATGCCAAGTGTACACTGTATAAGTCCTTCTCTCCAGTGAAAATACTTGACCAGAGAGCCTTGTTCTACATAGGCGGGGTATAATTACCTAGTACAAATATTGACTAACCTTTCAACCTCACATAAGTGGGAGAGAAAAAAAAGATAAACACTTGTGAAGGTCACAGTCAAGCTACACAGGCCTACTAAAGGATTAATATTTAATCAAAAGATGATAGAAAAATTACCTTCTCAATTGCTTACCACAGCTTGAGCAAGGCTTCAAAGTAATAACAGGGAATTATCACTGGAAATGATGCAAAGCATATGCAATCTTAGGAAAATGTTTTCAGGGAAACACAAAGTCAACAAGCTTAATTAATAAGAAATATTTAATCCTTGTTCATGTACTCCAATTAGCCTAGGAAATGGGATTTTTGGGGGGGTATGAAAATGCATTTATATTCTTGAAGACATTATCTGAAGCTTTGAAGTTAAAATTAGGAGATTCTTCCATCATAGTAACATAGTGGTACTCAGTCTGTGATTTTAGCCACTTAAGAATTTGCAGCTTTGTTTGATGAACTATACACTCTCTCACAGTTACAAAATTACATTAAATATATATATATTTAACATATATATATTAAATGTATGTCTGTGTATAAAATAGAATAAGAAACAATGACAAAATTAGGTTTTTAGGGTTTATGGCATACAAATCAGGGGAAGAAAAGACAAAGCTTTCAGACTATAAACTAAAATTTAAAATTGCTCTTCTAATAAATGAGGTATGAAAATCAAGAATACATGTATTAATAGAATACACACTTAAGATTTATGCAGATCTTATACTGTACATAAAATTATATAAAGTAGTTTTATTATTTTTAGCAATAAAAATATTACTTTTTTGCTTTGAATTATGCATGCTACCCTTTTACCTTCTGAATATATCCCATTTTGAACTAATATATTGTTGTAAATAATAAATTCCATGGCAGAAAATTCCTAGGAATTTCAGAAGATGATACAATCCCAAATATTTTAACCAGTTAATTCATCCCTAAATTTACTCTTTACTAGAATGTTATTACTTTTTTTAACAAAAATGTATATTTGAGGCATGATGGTGTAAATGGGCACTGCACACCAACTGAATAAAATATCCCTGTGCTTGTACTTAGAGACTCAGAAAAATCTTTGTGTAATTCAAGTTTATTGTTTATAGAAATCAACTCTAGTTACCCTAGTAGCAATGAATTTAAAACATAGCTCAAATATTTTTACAGCTCAAATAATGGTTCAGAAATGAGCAGGAATCCAATATGGCCAGATAGGCTGATCCACACCAAATCACACTAAAATAAGTGTCAGGTTGGAATGCCATCATCACTGCAGCTGATGAGCAAGGCCCACTGTTGCCATTACTTCCACTGAACCTGTATGCTGTCATCACTATTTCTGGTTTGGTTGGCACAGCTGCTACTGGGCATTGGGAGCTCCTGATGATTAAATGAGCATTAAGTCCCAAATTCTTTGCATCAGTCTTTACAAACTGAATTCGGAAAGATAGGATTATGTATGACTCAACACTGTGCCTCCATCTCTCACTCCACATTTAGTCTTCTGAAAATCTGTTGCCTTTTAAGATAAATGCATCATATGGCCACCTTTCACTATGTCCACTATATCCCAAGCCAAGTATGCAGTGATCTTTTAGTCTGCGTGCGAGAGTGCTAAGTCCCTTCAGTTGTGTCCGGCTCTGTGACTCTATGGATGGTAGCCGGCCAGGTTCCTCTGTCCATGGTATTCTCTAGGTAAAAATATTGGAGTGGGTTGCCATACCCTCCTCCAGGGTATGACATGGAATTTTCCATGGAAAATTCCAGGGGATTTTCCATGGAACCAGGGATCCAGCCTACATCTGTTATGTCTCCTCCATTGGCAGAATAATAATATGGTTTGATTTATGATTTAAAAAGATCACACTGGATACACCCTTCCTAGCTGGCACTAGCGCCACCTAGGAAGCCAGATTACCATAGATTTCTTAAATGCCTGTTTTCACACTACTCTGTCCTCAAGGGTGTATCCAGTGTGATCTTTTTAAATCATAAATCAAACCATGTCATTCCTCTGCATAGAATTCTCCAGTGTCTTCCTATTTCACTCAGAAGAAACTCCAAATAAGCAAAACTCATTGAATGGCTAAATGCAAACACTTGAGTAATTGGACTTCCTGTTAATTCCTCACCTTGATTCAGTCCTCCTGGCCCTCATTGATCCTGCATAAAGGCAGATGTGCTCCATCTTAGAGCCTCTCACTTGCTAGTTCATCTGAAGAAAGGCTCTTCTTCAGATACCCACATGACTAACTCCCTCTTCTTTCTCAAGTCACTACTGACTTCCCATTTCCAAACGCAGTCTGCCCTCTCTCCCTGGCATTCCCAATCCACTCAACCCAACTCGATTTTATCCCAAAGAAAACTTCAATTAGCAATTTACTCTATGTATTTTGCTATTGTTTTTCCCCCCTCATTCTTTTTATTTTCACTTAAAATATATATTTTTTATCATAAATATATATATTTATCATAAATTTATATATTTTATCATATATTTTATATATGATATATATCATATTTTATCATATATATTTATATTACATATAAATATGTTTATATATTTTATTATAAATATATTTTTATCATAGATATATATATATTTATCATAAATATATTTATTTTTAATTGGAGGATAATTGTTTTACAATATTATGTTAGTTTCTGCCATACATCAACATGAATTAGCCAAGGGTATATATATATATATATATTCCACACCCTCTTGAACCTCCCTCCCACCCCTTTTGGTTGTCACAGAATACTGGGGGTTTGTTTCCTGTGTCATAAGGCAAATTCCCATTGGCTATAAGAAAATAACCTATGCTAGGGTAGGTGTTGAGGAAGAGGGAGGGATGAATAAGCAGATCATAGATGATTTTTAGGGCAGTGAAACTCTTCTGTATAATGGTGAATCCGTGTCATTATGTATTTGTCAAAACCAATGGAAAATGCAGCACTAAGAATAAACCCTAATGTAAAGTATGGAGTTTAGGTGACACTGATGTGTCATATAGGTCCATCAAGTGTAATGAATGTGCCACCTGATGTGGGATTGCTAGTGGCAGAAACTGGGTGTGGGGTCAGTGGGTATATGGTAGCACTGTATTTCCTGCCTAATTTTCCCGTGAACTGGAAGCTATGCTAAAAATAGTTTATTAGAAAACCCTTTAAATTAGAAAAAAATAATTATAACTGAAAATAGATTAGTATCCAGAATACATCGAGTTTCTAAATGTAAATAAAAAAGTTAGGACAAGATATAAAAAAATCTTCAAGCAAGAAAATATGAGTGGATATAAAAATATGCTATATTGCAAGAAGAAAATGTGAATCAAAATCATGTCCTCTAAAATGAATTTTTGTGTAATTCGTATACATTGAAAATAACATTCTTAATCATTACAGTCATTAATTGAAAATATATGGAACATTGGGACCTAGTTTATAATTCTGGTGATGTTTAAAATGACACATCTGTTTGATATAACAATGTGACAGTATCTGAAGTGTTACTTTACAGGCTGTCTTTAAAGTCCTTGAAGTAATGTTTCCTAAATATTTAACACCAAGAAATCTATTTCAAATAAACTGGTGGGAATTGAAATAGGAGGCAAATCTTCAGATGGTAGATTTATAGTATCAAATGTTGACACCAGTTAAATGAAACTGCACTTTCCCAAGAGGACAGCTGGCATCTTCCTGCCGTGGGCATCAGAAGGACCACTGATTGTTTACAGTTTCTATGGCCCATTTAAGTGTAAAATAGTGAAATGCTGCTGTCTCCCCAGAGTTGAGGATTTACTACCTGGGTCCTATGGAAGTATTAAGTAGAAGTAAGGGTCTGTAGTAAGAATCACTTTAGTAATAGTCTTCTGGTCTTTAGACTTTCACATTCTGTAATGCTTACCTGTAACAATGAATATGGCGTTGCCAATCCAACCTGATGTCATCGTTGCCCTGAATTTCCTGCGGGTATGGTTCCACCTTGGGTTTCACTGGCAACTGGCACGTGCTGGGCCAGAACACTGGACTTTCACGACTATTCTGACTTCTATGGTGTCCACACAAATGCATTTAAATACACATGTAACTGGCTAATTACTATGAAGTGTAACTTCCACTTAATAAAAGTTTTTGTGTATCTGGGGTCGCAAAGAGGAGTCGGAAAAAATTGAGCAATCAACACACACACACATATATGTAAAATATACATACAAATATATTTTTCAATTATACAATAAAAAATAATGTGTAGTTAAAATAAAGATAACTTTTGGGAGGCTGCCCTGTATTTCAGTCCTCAGGGCCATGGACAATTAGAATGAACCTACAAGATTCTTTAAGGCAGAACCTTTTGATGACTATCCTAAGTCTGAAACCTATCTTGGCAACCATACTCACTCTGGAGCTTTGTGTCTCTCCTTGATCTTTAACCTCCTTGGGGTCATTTCACTCTTTTAGTTGTAGTTGAATTCAGTCCATTTCAACCACAGAAAATTCTACTAGCATCTCTGTGTGTGTGTGTGTTAGTTGCTCAGCCATGTCTGACTCTTTGTGACCTCATGGACTATAGCCCACCAGGCTCCTCTGTCCATGGAATTTTACAGGCAAGAATACTGGAGTGGGTAGCCATTCCCTTCTCCAGGGGATCTTCCTAACCCAGGGATCAAACCCAGGTCTCCTGCATTGCAGGAGGGTTCTTTACCATCTGAGCCACCAGGGAAGCCCCACTAACCTCTATAATCTATACAAAATTGCCACAAAATTGCTTGTCAAACATAGTGACACACCTCCCCAAAGTATATCCTTTGTCCTTGGTGGAAAGAACGTCTTCTGGGTCCTTTCAGGGGATCTTTAGGATGTGGATGGTCCATGCCAAATTCACTGCAGCAATTTTATTTATGTCAAAATTGTTTTAATTTATTCCTCCACATAGTACTTGGATTTGCTGGCATTTTCATTCGTCATCAGCTATCAGTGTCACCTGATCAATTATGTGGCCCACTTACAGCTGTAATGCTACCAGAGTGAATCTAGAAACTCTAGCATATAGATTGATATTAATTCAGTCAGTCTGAATTAATTATGCACTCAGAATATCTATCTATAGTCCCCAGTATTTCTGTAATATAAACACTAATCTAAATTGTGAAAATGAAGCACTGAAAATCTTTTGGTGTAATGCTTCTTTTCAAGGTTGTCTTTAACTGAAAATCCCCAGAGGATTTTAAACTGTTACCTAAATCAATGTTTCTCAATATTGGCTAAATTTCAAAATCAGCTGGGGAGATTGAAGATTCTTAATGTCCAAGTCATTCCCAAACTAATTGCATTCGTATTCCTGGAGAGGAATTCTGGCATCAGGACTTTTGAAAGCTCCCTGGGCAATTTCACTGCATAGAAAGGTTGAGAAATATTGCTTTTTGTCACCGAACAAAACGAAACTTGCCCATGCACATTAAGGCCAATCTACTGACTCTGGGTTGTGGTGAAGGAAAGTGCAGTCTTTACTACATGGTGCCAAGCAAGAAGTCCAAGTAGCTAGTGCTTAAAAGGTCTGAACTCCCTGAAGGCTTTCAGGGAAAGAGTCTTAAAGATAGGATGAAGGAGGTGGGTTTGTATGGTACATGATCAGCTCAGGGAAGCTCTTCTGATTGATTGGTGGTGAGGTAATTGGGAGTCAGCATCACTAGCCTTCTAGATCTAACTGGTCTGGAGTCTACATGCTTGTGCCAGCATACAGTTAACTTCTTCCACCTGGTGGGAGTTTCAGTATCTGCAAAACTGCTCAAAGGATGTGGCTCAGAATATTGTCTATAGCCCTTGAGGAGATCTAGGATTCTATTTAATGGCTAAGCCATTATTATTTTGTCTTGTTTGACTGTTTGTATTGTCTTTGACTGCTTGACTTGACTTTCTGTATTTTCTCATTGTCTTGTTAAATTTACACTTTGGAATTCAGGGAAAGCCTAGGAGGCTAAGGTTTCTCTATAGATAGGAGGCAAGCAGAAGACATGAGGGAGAGAGGTCTGTTCTGGGAAGACCCCATAAGGGTCCTGCTCAGTTACACTTATAAAAAACAGCGATAAATGTCAGATACAGAGGCTGAATGTTGGCCATCCAAAAGATATGTCCAGGTTCTGATCTCCATGACCTATGTCTATTAATTACCTTATATGATGAAAAGACTGAATACTGTCTTATATGGCAAAAGAAGTGATTAACAATCTTAAGAAGGTTTTCCTAAATTATCTGGGTGGGTCCAAAAAGGAATCATCTGTATCTGTGTAAAAGCAAGGAAGAGGGAGTTTAGGGACAGACACACAGAGGAGAGGATATTTACAGAGAAGATGCAGTGAAGATGGAGGCAGAGATTGGGATGATGCAGCTACAAGCCTAGAATGGCTGGCTACCACTAAAAGCTAAGAAAAAGCATCCAGTGGATTCTTCCTCATAACCCTTGAAGGGAGTGTGGCTTCACCTTGATTTCAGACTTCTGGCTTCCAGAACAGTAATAGAATAAATTTGTTATTTTTTTAAGCTGCCAAATTTGTGGCTATTTGGTAAGTAGCCATATGAAAACTGATACAAGGGAGAATAAAAAGCAAATTTCTTTTTCAAGGAAATGTCCACGTGTTTAAGGCAGAGCAGATATAGTCTTAGATAATGGCTGGCAGGAAACACACATAGCACATACCTGGTACCTGGTACTGTTCTGTGTATTTGCTGTGAAAAGGAACAAAGGCACTCAGCAGTAGAACATACGTACATTCTGATCCTGAACAACTTAGAGGTTAGGGGTACCAACTCTCTGTGCAGTCAAAAATCTGTAGAAATTTCCAGTCGACCATCTATATTCGAGGTTCTGCATCTGGGGATCTAACCAGCTGTGAATCATGTAGTACTGAGTACGTATTTATTGAAAAAAAATCTAAATATAAGTGGACGCACACAGTTCAAACCTGTGTTGTCCAAGTGTCAACTGTATGCATAAGTGTAGAGACAGAGCCAGCAGAATGAGAATCTCTCCATCCTTTTAGCATTGAGATATAGTTTGACTTATGAACAGCTGAACCACGAGGGATCCTCCAGAAGACAAACTCTAGGCATGGCAAAGAAACTAAGAACATACAGCCCACCATGTAACAATGCATACTTCCTGGTTCAGGAAATAATCTTCTGTAGCTTGAGGAACTCAAGTAGAGAGTTTGCAAATCAAATGTTGATGCAATCAGCCAGAGGCCCTGTTGAAGTAGCTTTTTGCTAAATGATCAAAAGAAGGGAAAGAATAAGCCTCCTCAGGTCATCAGAGTTTCTCTAGCAATTTGCATATTTGAAATTGATTAAATTCTTTCAACAACCATATTTTATAGGCACTATTATCCTTATTTGGACATTAGGAAATTAGTCTCAGAGTACTTGCTCAATTAAAATGCCAATGGAAAAGTTGAGATTTGAGCACAGTAGGCTGGCTTTCCTACCTGTGCTTCTGCCCACATAGCTACATCTTAGTGAGCGGGACTCTGAGGTTTCAATGTGTCAGATTTAGTAAGTCAGGGTCACCTTCCTGGACAGGTGACCCATTCAGTTACACGGGACTCTGAACTTAAAATAGTCCTGTGATTGGCTTAATTCATCTTGAACTCTTAATTTTAAACAAATATAGCCCTTAAACAATGGCCTATACATTTTGCAATGGGTTCTCCAAATTACATAGCCAGTATTGCTCTAAGTTTTAGAATTCTCCTGAATAGTTTAGTTCTATTCTTGGGTTTTCATTCCTTACTTTACAAAGTGCTTATGTGCACATGACATTAAAAACTATATTTCAGAGTTTCTAAATGCATACTTTAACATCATTATATTTATTGCTGATTTTCAGATGTGCCTTTCAAAAAATGGCATCATATGTTCCTTGTTCTGGTGGCAGTTCTGAGTAGCTGTGACCTATACTTGTGCAAAGATAATCATTGCTTTCCACATTGCCATTAAGTCAAGTTAGCTACATTAACAACACATGTTGTGTTTAATTATCACTCAAAATGTCTTCAAAAAGATTGTCACACTTTTTACAAAATTCTGTGAATCATCACTAGACTCTGTTATAGAGCAAATTTTAGTGTATTTGACCTCACTGCAATAAGAGAAAGTACACCTTGATAGTCTTAGAATTAAATTAGTAGCATGAAATCAGAAGTAGGATCTTTATAAGGATTTGGGGGATTCTGAGCTCAAGTTGTCTAAGGTGGCTCTTTTAAGGTGGAGAACCAAAGGGCCTAAGCAAAAATATGTGAGCTTTTGTCCCATTCCTTTACTGTTTGGGAGTTTCCTAAAGCAACATGCACAAGTCATTTATGGGTTGACAAATTTATCTTTCCTGAAACAAGCTACAGTATCATGGGCTACAGGTTTTGTTTTTAAAGCTACAGTTTACTGTGTTCACAGGAAATGTACAGTTTCTACTAATGGGAGTAATACTACAATTCCACATTTTGTTACAGAGCAAAAGTCGCCACAGAAAGGAAACAGCCCAAGAGCACAAAAAGCTGTGCAAAATTTTGGCACCAAGTTGGGAACAGCATAGCCTGTGAAACTAGATACAATGTAACTGGAGGCAGAAGAAATTGCCAATTTCTTTTAGAAGAGGATTTTTTTTTTTTTTTAAACAAGTTAGTGAAATGGTTTTCTGTTTCAGGCCAATCTATTGTTCAACTTTTGACAGCTTGCCAGGAAATTTGCATTTTGGAGAGAGCTGTTTAATTTACATGTGCTTCAACTCAGTGAATGAAGAAGAGTTTATTTTATTTAGAATGGACCAGCATAAAAATTTGGCAGGTGTCAGAAACTTGGAAGAATACCCCAGAAGCTATAACAGAACTTTTGTAAAAAAGAAATGCTGTACCATCAACAATATTGGGGACACAATGATAAAACTGCATGAGAAAACCAACATATCAATGACTCCAAATTGAAAAGAAATTAAAAAATTCAGACATTGAATTTAAGACCACTTTGGTTATACCTTACCTAGTTTATTCCATAAGAGTTTCCTTTATGGACTATGCATTAGGTACTCAGTCCTATAGGACTCTACAGCCCTGCGGACTGTAGCCCACCAGGCTCCTCTGTCCTTGGAATTCTCCAGGCAAGAATAATGGAGTGGGTTGCCATTTCCTCCTCCAGAGGATCTTCCAAACCCAGGGATTCAACCCTGGTCTCCTGTAGACAGGCAGATTCCTTATCATCTGAGTCACCAGGGAAGCCCATTTTATGGACTATAAGAGTGACCAATTCATGATAAAATAGTTTACATAAAAACCTTGTCTTGGTTAATTTTTTGTTTTATTATTCTAAATCTTACTGCAGCTTCTCACAGCAGAAGTGAGTTTGCAATGCCAGGGTCACATAGGGATTCTCACAGTGGGGCTCCAGGAACCAGGGCATACGGGAAGGAAATAAGTGCCACTGCAGAAGACCAGAACTTCTGGCCAGGAGGTTCTTGGAGAAAAGGATGCCAGGGAGGACGGGTCAGGGCAGCACGTTTGACCACCTTAAGACTGGCTCTTGGTGCACGTTGCTGCAGTGACCCTCCGCACTCCGAACCTGGTAGGTGACGTTAGCTATGAAGGGGCAGGGGAGGCCCAGGGGCTGCAGCAGAGAACGCACTTTCTCCAGGCAGCAGCAGCCACGGATGCTGTGTGTAGGAAAGCCTTGCGGATGCTCAGGTGCTTCCTTAGCACTAGCTGTTCACCCTGTTTGGGAAAAACGCTTCGCCCTTGAGGGTCCGTCTGAAGTCCCCCACGAGCCTGAAGAGCCGCGGCATGCTGATGATGTCTCGCTAGGTCAAGACCAGATCTCGCTTCAGCACCTCTTGGTTCCAGTTGATGCAGCTGTCTGCATATGAATTCTGTTCTCTCAATTTCTTGTTTGACAGAATATTCTTTTTTTTCTTCTTCTTCTTCTTTTTTTGCGTTTTTTCCCCCGCCTTAAAAAGCAGAGCTTCCCGGTGGTCCTCCTTCAGGTGTTTCCGCAACAGTTGGTGAGCAGAGGCTGGAAGCTCTTCTTTGGTTCAGGAACCGAGCTCGTGCATCACGTGACCTGTATACAGCCAAGAGGCAGAACGTTTTACGGAGGTCTGCAAGTCCGCAGGTCTGAGGATCTTCATGGTTCCAATGTTCCACTAATTGTTGGTTCCGAGAGAATTCTGTCCGGGAGATCTTTCTTCTCCTGGACAGTAACCAGAGGTCTCATTCCTGGGCTTTCAAAGGAGTTGAGGTCGGTAATCTGTTTCTTTTTTTTTTTTTCATAGGAATACCAAAAATAATGCCACATTACTTAATAATTATTAGTGTGTTCAGTTTGATGAATCAGGGCAGCGATTCAGAAAAAAACAGGATCAAACTTTATCTACTTTCTTTATGCTGAGGCTATCGGAGATAAGATATTCTTTAACAAGGTCATAGAAAGTTCCTGGGTGGCTAAATATACTTTTCAGTTCAGTTCAGTCACTCAATCCTGTCCAACTCTTTGCGACCCCATGGACTGCAGCACACCAGGCCTCCCTGTCCATCACCAACTCCCGGACTATACTCAAACTCATGTCCATTGAATCAACGATGCCATCCAACTATCTCATTCTCTGTCACCCCTTTCTCCTCCCGCCTTCAATCTTTCCCAGTATCAGGGTCTTTTCAAATGAGTCAGTTCTTTGCATCAGGTGACTAATGGAGTTTTGGCTTCAACATCAGCCCTTCCAATGAATATTCAGGACTGATTTCCTTTACAATAGACTGGTTGGATCTCCTTGTGGTCCAAGGGACTCTCAAGAGTCTTCTCCAACACCACAGTTCAAAAGCATCAATTCTTTGGCACTCAGCTTTCTTTATAGTCCAACTGTCACATCCATAAATGGCAACTGGTAAAAACATAGCTTTGACTGAGACCTCTGTTGGCAAAGTAATGCCTCTGCTTTTTAATAAGCTGTCTAGGTTGGTCATAACTTTTCTTCCAAGGAGTAAGCATCTTTTAATTTCATGGCTGCAGCCACCATCTGCAGTGATTTTGGAGCCCCCCAAAATAAAGTCTGACACTGTTTCCACTGTTTCCCCATCTATTTGCCATGAAGTGATGGGACCAGATGCCATGATCTTATTTTTCTGAATGTTGAGCTCTAAGCCCACTTTTTCACTCTCCTCTTTCACTTTCATCAAGAGGCTCTTTAGTTCTTCACTTTCTGCCATAATTGTGGTGTCATCTGCACATCTAAGGTTGTTAATGTTTCTCCTCGCAATCTTGATTCCAGCTTGTGCTTCATCCAGCCCAGCATTTCTCATAAGGTACTCTGCATTTAAGTTAAATAAGCAGGGTGACAATATACAGCCTTGACATACTCCTTTCCTGATTTGGAATCAGTCTGTTGTTCCATGTCCAGTTCTAATTGTTGCTTCTTGACCAGCATGCATATTTCTCAGGAGGCAGGTCAGGTGGTCTGGTATTCCCATCTCTTGAAAAATTTTCCACAGTTTATTGTTACCCACACAGTCAAAGACTTTGGCATACTCAACAAAGCAGATATAGATGTTCTTCTGGAACTCTGTTGCTTTTTTGATGATCCAAAGGATGTTGGCAGTTTGATCTCTGGTTTCTCTGCCTTTTCTAAATCCAGTTTGAACTTCTGGAAGTTTATGGTTCACGTATTGTTAAAGCCTGGCTTCGAAAACTTTGAGCATTATTTTGTTAGTATGTGATATGAGTGCAATTATGTGGTAGTTTGAGCATTCTTTGGCATTGCCCTTCTTTAGGATTAGAATGAAAACTGACCTTTTCCAGTCCTGTGGCCACTGCTGAGTTTTCCAAATTTGCTGGCATATTGAGTGCAGCACTTTCACAGCATCATCTTTTAAGATTTGAAATATCTCAACTGGAATTCCATCACCTCCACTAGCTTTGTTTGTAGTGATGCTTCCTTAAGGCCCACTTGACTTCACATTCCAGGATGTCTGGCCCTAGGTGAGTGGTCATACCATCATGATTATCTGGATCATGAAGATCTTTTCTGTATAGTTCTTCTGTGAATTCTGGCCACCTCTTCTTAATATCTTCTGCTTCTGTTAGGTTCATACTATTCTGTCCATTATTGTGCCCATCTTTGCATGAAAATTTCCCTTGGTATCTCTAATTTTCTTGAAGAGATCTCTAGTCTTTCCAAATCTATTATTTTCCTCTATTTTTTTTTTTGCACTGATCACTGTGGAAAGCTTTCTTTCTTTCTTTTTTAAAACTTATTTATTTATTTTACTTTAAAACATTGTATTGGTTTTGCCATACATTGACTTGAATCCACCATGGGTGTATATGTGTTCCCCATTCTGAACCCCCCTCCCAACTTGCTTCCCATCCCATCCCCCTGGGTCATTCCAGTGCACCAGCCCCAAGCATCCTGTATCATGCATCAAACCTGGACTGGTGATTCATTTCACATATCATAATTTACATGCTTCAGTGCCATTCTCCCAAATCATCCCACCCTCACCCTCTCCCACTGAGGAAACCAGAATTGAAAGAGACACATGTACCCCAATGTTCATCGCAACACTGTTCATAATAGCCAAGACATGGAAACAACCTAGATGCCCATCAGCAGATGAATGGATAAGAAAGCTGTGGTACATATACACAATGGAATACTACTCAGCCTTTAAAAAGAATACATTTGAATCAGTTCTAATAAGGTGGATGAAACTGGAGCCTATTATACAGAGTGAAGTAAGCCAGAAAGAAAAACACCAGTACAGTATACTAACATATATATATGGAATTTAGAAAGATGGTAACGATAACCCTGTATGTGAGACAGCAAGAGAGACACAGATGTATTGAACAGTCTTTTGGAAGGCTTTCTTATCTCTCTTTGCTATTCTTTTGAACTCTTTATTTAAATGGGTTTGTCCTTCCTCTTCTCCTTTGCCTTTTACTCCTCTTATTTTCATAGAGAAATGCTGTTTGTAACACCACCTCAGACAACCATTTTGCCTTTTTGCATTTCTTTTTCTGGGGATGGTCACTGCCTCTTATACAATGTCATGAACCTCCATCCATAATTCTTCAGGCATTCTGTCTATCAGATTTAATCCCTTGAGTCTATTTGTCACTTCCATTGTATAGTCTTGGGGGATCTGATTTAGGTCATACCTGAATGGTCTAGTGGTTTTCCTTACTTTCTTCAGTTGAAGTCTGAATTTGGCAACAAGGAGTTCATGATCTGAGCCACAGTCAGCTCTGGGTCTTGTTTCTGCTGACTGTATAGAGCTTCTCCATCTTTGGCTGCAAATAATATAACCAGTTTGATTTTGTTATAGACCATCTGGTGATGTCCATGTGTAAAATTTTAGTAACGTATTTTCTTCCTCTGTACTTTCTATGTCATTAATGATATCCATCCATCCTACAGTTATTAAATTTCTTGTGTCCTTTTATCTATTTTAGGGGGTAGCCAACTAAAACCCTAATGGCTCCAATGAGCACCTCATTTTAGTAAATCCTCTATAACGATTTAGTTATGTCTTTTGTTACTACGTGTCTTGGAATGCTAGATTCTAATCCTAAAACTCAATTTTTACTGCATTCCATCTGAATTAAGAAAAATACCCAGTCTCCACCCAATGGCCACATGATGTGAATAACTGACTCTTTTGAAAAGACCGTGATGCTGGGAAAGATTGAAGCAGGAGGAGAAGGGGACGACAGAGGATGAGATGGTTGGATGGCATCAGCTACTCAATGGACATGAGTTTGGGTAAACCCTGGGAGTTGGTGATGGACAGGGAGGCCTGATGTGCTGCAGTCCATGAGGTCACAAAGAGTCGGACTTGACTGAGCAACTGAACTGAACTGAACTGAACCCAATCTCTATGTTGTCCCTACTTCCTGGGAATCTCTTTCTAGAAACCGCACCCTGTCCCTGTTTGCAGTATCTGTTTCAGTCAGAGATTGTGACCAAAAGTGAGGTGTCCAGCTTCTTGGCCTGTGAAGCCAATAAAGAGATAAAGTTGGTGGAAAGGAAAAGTTTGCTTTATTTCAGAATCTGGGAATCAGAGATGGAGGGAAAAGGACAGAAGTCTTCTGCCCAAAGGCTGACTTTCCCTAACAATCATGGGCAAGGACTTTTATAGGTGAAATGAGGGGGCTCCAGGTAGAAACAGCACAGTCAGCTCTGTTGTTTTGAAATTGGTCACACAGTACTCTGATCAGCATCATCTTGATTGTTTTAAGTACAGTTAGTGTTTAGTTCCAGGGTCGGTTCCCATTTTTTTGAGGCCAGTTCTCAGAATTATGGCAACTTATATCTGATCATTATGTAGTTAACTTCTTCCAACTAGTGGGGGTTTTAGTATCTATAAGATAGCTCAAAGGATATGGCTCAGAATATTATCTGTAGTCCTGAGGAGAAACTCGAGGTCTTTGACTTTGCTTAATGACTAAACTATTATTTGGTCTCCTTTGACTGTTTTCTATTGTTTTTGCATTTTCTCACTATTCTGATTTATTCTTTGGCTAAACTTTTACCACAGAGAAGAGGCAGGCCAAGAACTGGGGGTGGGGGGTGGGTTGGGGATGGGTGGGAGGGAGGAGGATCACAGGGTTTTGCTCTGTTTCAAGATGGTGGTTGAATATATTAGAGATCAATTATGGTTAACTACTCAGAACAGGAACTTACTAGAAATACATTGTTTAGGTAACGTGATTGTTCTGTGTGCCCTTATTATCTGAATTCAAAGACTCACATTGTATATAAATGCGTATCTCTTTGGTACAATACTCTTTCAGTTATCAAAGGAGCAAAGAAGTCTAGTACCTTAACTATGTAACTTTGGGAGTAGAAAGAATACCACTTTTCTGTGGTATTCATGTATAAGAACTACATGTTGATATATTCTTCAAACATGGGACAGGATTTTGAATGACAGTATGGAGGGAGTGTTCATTGTGTCTTCAAATTCACCTGAGAATTGTTCCAGTTATGTGTTAGGGATGAGGCAGAGGATAAAGAGTTTTCCAGGCTGTAGACTGGTCAGAATCATAGTTTAGGATTCTTGTTTAAGATGGCAGCTGCCAACTTTTATTTGCCCTCCTACCCAGAATCGTGCTGAACTGATAGGAAAAAATGCATAATTTTATTGAATAGAAAAAGGAGAAAGAGTGTGAGACTTTTTCTTTTATAATTTTAGAAAGCCAAAATCTCACCGAGCAATGAAGAGAGAGAAAGAATATGAGAGTATGTTTGGTACAGAAAACAGGAATATATTGAGACAGAAATGTAGGTGATTAAACAAAGGATTAAACAAAGTGAATAGCAGAGCTAGATCTTTCACCTTTCCCACACTTTCAGGGAAATAAATCCATTCACTGGCAGCACCAGTGTTGGTCCCCAGGTTAAAACTATAAAGGGCATGATCTGTCTGGGAAAGGCCTGGGCTCTGTGCTATTGTTTTCTTGGAGAAAAGCCACCTTTACTTGGCATTGAATGGTTCCATTTTCAAAATCACCAATTTATTGTTAGCCAATGTCATTAAACAGAATTCTCAGTCATCTCTTCCAGAAGATACCTCTTAAAGAAACAGAATTATATAACTTGTCAAAAAACTCACACCGTCAGTCCATATTAATAAACTTTTACTTATAAATTCAAAGTATACCTGGGGGGAATTTTGAGAACCATTGACTTGACTTAAAAAGACATTTATGGAAATAAAACAAGTTAAAAATTTTAGTATTTTTACATCTGTATGTGTCACTGCCTTAAAAGTTTTGTCTAAAGTGTGTGATGATTAAGTCTTCTTAGTTTAATAAAGAAGAGGAAGAAGCTACTTCTCCCCCTTTCCTCCTTAAGTGTGTCTTCTTGAGAACACAAAACCTTTTGATTTTACAACACAAGGTCCTGGGCCTTCTGGCTCTTGAAATGTAAATGCAAACCTCCAAGTCCAAACATTTATTTAGGAGGCCCCCATAAGAAAAGCTATCACAGTGTATTTTCTTGTCTCAACGAAATGAGGGAAGCTTTTTCTCTTTTACTTTTGTGTATAAATTGTATGAAATGCTGTCTGGACACTGTAATCTTTCTTGTTTTACTTTACATACAGATAATCTAAGAGGAAAGCAAAAAAGTTGGCATAAAGCTCAACATTCAGAAAACTAAGATCATGGCATCCGGTCCCATCATTTCATGGCAAATAGATGGGGAAACAGTGGAAACAGTGGCAGATTTTATTTGGGGGGGGGGCTCCAAAGTCACTGCAGATGGTGACTGCAGCCATGAAATTAAAAGACGCTTACTCCTTGGAAGAAAAGTTATGACCAACCTAGACAGCCTATTCGGAGGAGGCAATGGCATCCCACTCCAGTACTCTTGCCTGGAAAATCCCATGGACGGAGGAGCCTGGTAGGCTGCAGTCCATGGGGTCACTAAGAGTTGGATACGACTGAGCGACTTCCTTTCACTTTTCACTTTTCACTTTCATACATTGGAGAAGAAAATGGCAACCCACTCCAGTGTTCTTACTTGGGAATCCCAGGGACCGGGGAGCCTGGTGAGTTGCCGTCTATGGGGTCGCATAGAGTTGGACACGACTAAAGCGACTTAGCAGCATCAGACAGCCTATTAAAAAGCAGAGATATTACTTTGCAAACAAAGGTCCGTCTAGTCAAGGCTATGGTTTTTCCAGTAGTCATGTATAGAAGTGAGAGTTGGACTATAAAGAAAGCTGAGCAATGACGAATTGAAGCTTTTGAACTATGGTGTTGGACACTTGAGAGTCCCTTGGACTGCAAGGAGATCCAACCTGTCCATCCTTAAGCAAATCGGTCCTGGATATTCATTGGAAGGACTGATGCTGAAGCTGAAACTCCAGTACTTTTGCCACCTGATGCGAAGAGGAGACTCATTTGAAAAGACCCTGATACTAGGAAAGACCGAAAGTGAGAAGAGAAGGACAGAGGATGAGATGATTGGATGGCATCACTGAGTCAATGGGCATGAGTTTGAGTAAACTCTGGGAGTTGGTGATGGACCGGGAGGCCTGGCGTGCTGCAGTCCATGGGGTCACAAAGAGTTGGACAGGACTGAATGACTGAACTGAACTGAATCTATTAGTGTTAATACTTATCCAGTTATATATTATAATTGTTTTCTGCTATTTTTCTGTTCGTAGGGAGAGGACTATTGTTAGCAAGATTATTTTCCCTGACTATATATATATATGTATATATATATATATGGAATTCCATATATATGTATATGGAATTGGCTTTTACCCAATACATATATGGAATTCCATATATATATATATGGAATTGGCTTTTATCCTATATATATATATATATATATATATATATTCCATATATATGGAATTCCATATATATATATGGAATTGGCTTTTATCATTTATACTACTAGTTCTGGAAACAGAATCTTCACCTTTAATCCAACTCTAAGAATTTTTGTACTTAAATATAGGATGCTTATCAGGAGCAATTCACTAAAACAAAAAAATAAATGACATAATTTAAAGCAGCATTTCAGCATATTGGGTGAGATAGTTGGAGTAAACATAATTTCTGTAAAGTTCCTCAAAACATACTATACCTGAAATTATGCAATTTCTAGTCAGTTCATTGTATGTCACATTTGTCTGTTTTATTATTTCCTGTGGCACACCGTTATTAGCTCTGAGAATTGGGAGTGGAAATGAGTTTGTTAATCTGATGGTTATTCAGTTCTGCCTTCCTTTTTTTAGCCCCAGCTGAAAATATATTCAGAGACTCAAGTGGCGAATCATATTTATTTCTCTAATATAGACTTAAATATGCTTAATTCTGCTCTTCTGTCTGAAATGTTTTACATAATATTTATTATTTAAGTTGTACTTAAATTGTGATCTGTGTTTAGAAAATAGGTAATTATACAATTAGATTCTATTTTTAACCTTATATCTAGAATGAAATGTTCTACCGCAGTTATTACACAGAGGCCACTTTCACTGTAATTCTGAATTTTCATGAGTCTATTGGGAAAGCTTAAGATGTGTGTAATGGTAATATGAGTTTTATTGGACTTCCTTCCTCAGGAAATAACCATACTAATTATTTTCTGTGGAGTGTACATATGAGTTGCATTGTTCTGCACCTCCCTTCAGTATTAATGTGTTCCCTGGCTATATGCTATATTGTGTATAAATTCATGCCTATATATCAGGCATTTTGTAAGTCCCTAGATGGTGGTGATGACTGGGGCTCTGTTGGTAAGAAAAAAAAAAATTCTCTGTAATCAGAATTGATGTCAATTTCTGTGAGAATGAGTTGTTACCCTTGGTAACAGGATAATTTGTTTTCTCAGGAAATGTGCCATACAGGTGCTTCAGAATTGGTCTTTCTTTTGGAGACATTAAACATTCTGAGATGGCAGAAGCGAGCTTGTTAGAATTCATGCCTTTGGGCCCTTGTGTGGTCTCCGTCTTTCCCCAGTGATTACTCCATTCCTGTACCTGTTATGCCAGGTCTTGCATAGCCAGTAACAAAGACTGTTTAATATCAACAAAAAATTTGGTCTACTTGGTAGTTCAGCACTCTTTCCATGGTGTGTGCTTGCTGGTGGGCATTTATATCAGACATGAAAAATGTCACTTGATGCCCCCTTTCATATGTCCATCCACATGCTTCTTCCATAGACCTTATTTTATCTGATATTCCAACCTTTTAAGTCCATTCACCATTGCCCATAATTCCACAAATTCTCATATCTGCTTGTATCTCCTTCCCTATTAAGTCACTGGTTTTAAGAGTAGGACCACTGTTCACTGGGAAGGTTTTCACTCCTTCATTGTCCTTCAGGGTTACCACTGAGTGGATGCAATGTAGCCTCCATTTTTTGGGGGGGGGAGGTGTTGTTTTATATACTGAACCAATCTATCTATAAACAAAGTTGAACTTTTCATATTCCTTCCATATCCCTATAGATAACAAGGTGAAGGAAGAATGCAAATATGGTGGGTGACATGGGAATTTAGGCTTTGTACTTATGCAATTTACTTAAGCCTTCTAGTACTGCTCAGGCCTGATCCTTGATGCACCATTTCTACCCCACAATGAATTATTGCTGGATCTATCCAATTTGATGGCTTTATGGGTTATCACAATGGGAATATATCCACTGGGGCTGTTCTGGAATTTAACCCTAGTTATCAATCTGGCACCCAGGAAAAAAGATGCGGACAACTTTTGAGGGGGCACTTTGTTGCCTTGCAGAGAGGAGGACTTTGCCCCTTGTTCCCATATCAAAAAGCTGCTATTAGTTTAATAGGAAGGGGTGTGCTCCTGCTGAGACTGAAGATTTTAACTGTGAGCCCACAGAGGAGTCCACACAGTAACCCAGATTTGTTTCAACCAGGATCCTAAACTCAGCATAACAGTTCTGCCTAAGCTGAGCATGAATTCAATAGTTTCTGTAGCTAAGGGATCTAAATTTCATGAATCTGCTCCTCCTACCCTCACTGCAAGAGCTACGGGCCTCTTCTTAAACCACAACAGAGGCTCTCTGACCCACACCCTTAGCTACACTCAGCTTTTCATCTTCCTTCTGCAGGATATCTGTGCAACTGTGTAGATAATGGCCAATTCCATTATCCTCGTATGTATCCTGCTTCTGAACTTTTCAGACTCCTTATTCCTTACACTGGATGGGGCATTCCCTTCCACAGTTGTAACACTATATCCTCCAGGTTGTTTTCCATGTTGCTCATGGCTTCACCCTGAAAGCTATGACAGTTCCTGATGACACTTAAAACAGGAAGCAGTCAGGTGGGAAAACTCCTTGTGGGAGTTTTCCTTGTGAAAGGAGATATAAGAAACTTAACGCTCATGTCTGCACTAGTTCATAAACTATGCTATGTCCTTCCAATAGCATGATTAATTTAGATGATAAAAATATCATGAAAATGCTTATTTGACATGTGCCAATTTTTCACTAAGAATGTAAAAACTGTATGATGCATGTTCTCTGCTCTGAATTTATTGTTATGAAGAAATGTGTGTTAGGTTCAAGTAGCTATACTTAGAGATAATGTATAACACTCATGAGAAATTTCTTAGGAAACAAGCATGTTTAGAGATGAAGTTAGAGGTCATACCCACTTGAGAGCTAGAAGAAGGCAGGCTAGAGGTGCCATTTAAGCTTGAAATTGAAATGATAGTAAAAGTTGGGAAAATAGATTATTCCAAAGGGGAGAAAAAAATAAGGAAACTATAAGTGCATATGGAGGAAAGTGCAAGAGGTGCTTTGGAAAAGGGAGTAAGCACTTGAACTGGATATGGTATACTTAGTACAAAAGAGTGCTGCATGTGTCTAGGTGATGGCAGATTGTTGAGAGTGTTGAAGACCAGTTTTGAGTAAGCGCCAACCCAGTGCAGCTGTGGAACTGCATTTCTGGTCCAGGCAGAGCCTCTTCTACAGCTGGCCTAGATATTTACTAAAATTTCATTAAGCATTACCAGTACTTCATCGTGGAATCCATGGAGGCATAATATCCTTTGCTGGTTGGTCTGTTTTGTGTTTTGAAGAAGTTTACATTTTATGAGTAAGGGGATAAGAAAGCAAACTTTTTCTGCCTTCCTATGAAGAACCTCATGTTTTAGATAAACTCACTCCTTTCACAGATAAGGACACAGACTTCATAATCAGTTCCTTCTTGTTAGTTACGTCATGAAATAATTGATGAAACATTAAACAAATTCAGGATAATGGTCTTGGGAAGGCAAAGGTAAATTTCAGAGGTGTTAAGGAAGTAAAAATAACAAGGCTTTGCATCTAATGGGCTGTGTGAAATCAGGGAAACAGAGTGCAGTTGATGATGGGGAGACTGCTGATAAGAATAAACAAAGATAATGAACAAATTAAACAATGCCACAGTAGCACTAAAGTGTAGCAATTTAGTTTATGTATTTGGTAAATTAAAAATATACTGTGATTATTTTAAGTCACTATTTGTTTTATGCAAAATGTCAGTCTTTTCAGTAAATGTTAGTGGAAAAGTTTATTTAAAAATTGTACATTGGGCTCATGAGATAATGTGTCACCTATTTTCAAAGTTAGTAGGAGCTGATAAGAATTCCTTAGCAAAAATGTGATTACTTCTATTGCTCTTGATACTGGGAGTGATGATTTGTTATAATAAGTGTAAGTTGATGTTTCATGCTTAATTCCCATTTTACTATCTTGAACTTATTATGGTATAAATGTAATTCTTAAACTTGCAACCTTCTATGTGGGCATCAACACGTGTACATACACCTACTTTCGGTCAATTTGAAATGAATACCAAGTATTAAACATTTTCGAAGTTTAAAAATAAATTTTAATATTTCAACACTGTGACTACTTTCAGCAACAATAAAAATGTACTTTGAAAATATTGATATCAAGGTGAATTATTTATATGGCTTTCTTTGAAAGCAAGATGCTAGTAGGCATGTTCATATAAAAGGTGGCTATAGATGCTCTCAGTTTTGTATTCCCCACATGTTTGCTAGTGTTTATAGGAATTTTTATTGAGAATTTTACTTGGTTAGCTATACAAATGTAAAGTGTTTCATGCTTAATGAAAACACTTATAAAAAAAAAAAAAAACACTTATCAAACCTACCTGTTATTCAGATACATCTACTGATTTGTGTTTCAGAACTATGCCCAATTATTTATATTTTATGAAAAGAAAAGATGATATGTTGATTTTTAAATTTGTATTTTTTGATCATTTCACTCATTTTATACCCCAAACCCCCACTTCTGGCAACCACTGATCTATGATCTATTCACTATATCTATGAAATCAGTTTGGTGTTTTTTTTTTTTTTTTTAATTCCACATATTAGGGAGGCCACACAATACTTCTTTCTCTGTATGATTTATTTCAGCTAGTGTAATACCCTCAAGGGCCAGCCAAGGTGTCACAAATGGCATCTTGTGCCATTGCTGGATACTATCCCATGGTATGTGTGTGTGTGTGTGTGTGTGTGTGTTTAATTGACCTCTGAACAACACGAACTGATGGACTGGAACTTCGAAGGTCAATTTACATGTGGATTTTTTCAAGAAATATGTCCTATAATAAAAAACAATCCACTGTTGGTGAAATCTGTGGATATAGAACTGCAGGTAGGGAGGGTCAGCTGTACAGATGTACTCAGATTTTTGTCTTCATGAAAAGTCAGCACCCCTAGCCCCAGTATTGTTCAAGAGCCAACTATTTATATAATATAAAATCACATTTTCCCCATCAGTGAACACTGCATTGTTTCCATGTTTTGCCTATTGAAAATAATGCTGCAGTGAACATAGGGGTGCAGATATATTTTTGAGTTAGTGTTTCATGTCCTTTGGATAAATACCTAGAAATGGAATTGCTGGATAATATGGTAGCTCTATTTTTAATTTGTGGGGAAACTTCATACTGGTCTTCTGTAGTGGCTATACCCATTTACATTCCCATCAACAGTGAGCTAAGGTTCTCTTTTCTCACCAACATGTGTTGTTTTTTGTCTATTTGACATTAGCTCTTCTTCCAATAGGGTCGAGTTTGTATCTCTTAGTTTTGATTTGCATTTCTCATTTTGATGCTGAACATCATTTCATGTACATATTGGCCAATTGTGCGTTGTCTTTGGGAACACATCTATTCAGATCCTCTGCCCATTTTTTAAAATAGGAATGTTTTATTGTTTTTATTATTGAGTTGTGAGTTTTTATAGCTTAGATGTTAACCCCTTATCCGATACATGAATTGCAAGTATTTTTACCATTTGGGAGGTTGCCTTTTCATTAAAAAAAAAAAAAAGATTTATTGGTTGGCTAATTTTTAGCTCTATTGGGCCTTTGTTGCTGCTCCTGGGCTTTCTCTATTAATAGTTACGGTGGGTGAGGCTACTCTTTGCTGCGGTGTGTGGGGTTTTCATTACAGTGGCTTCTCTTGTTGCAGAGCACAGGTTCCGTATGAATGGGCTTCAGTAGCTGCGGTGCGTGGACTTAGTTGCTCTGCAGTATGTGGGATGCTCCTGGACCAAGGGCTGAACTCTTGTCCCGTGCATTGGCAGGCAGATTCTTAATAACTGGACCAACAGAGAAGTCCTGCTTTTTCATTTTTGTGATGGTTTCCTTTGCTGTGCACAAGTGAGTTAGTTAATGTTCTAATTTCTTCTTCTTCTTCTTTTTCTTTTTTGCTATTGTTGCTTTTGGAGTAATGTCCAAAAATCATTGCCAAGACTGAGTCAGTAAGTTTTATGCCCATGTTTTCTTTGAGAAGTTCTGTTGTTTCAAGTCTTATGTTCAAATATTCATCCATTTTGAGTTAACTTTCATGTATGGTACAAGATAGTGGTCCAGTTTCATTCTTTTGTATGGGGCTGTCCAATTTTTCCAAATAAATTTGCTGAAGAGACTTGCTTTCTAATTGTACATCTTGGCTCATTTTCCATAAAATGGCCAACCGTATATGTAGGTTTATGTCTGGACTTTCAATTCTGGTCCATATATCATGTGTATGTTTTTATGCTGACATTAAACAGTTTTAATGACTATAGCTTTGTAATGTAGTTTGAAATAAAAGGCATGATGCTTCTAGCTTTGTTTTACTTAAGATTTCCTTGGCTATTTTGGGTCTTTTGTTGTTGTTCAATCACTAAGTTGTGTCTGACTCTTTGAGACCCCATGGACTGCATCACGCCAGGCTTCCCTGTCCTTCACTATCACCCAGAGTTGGCTTAAACTCATGTCCATTGTGTCGGTGATGCCATCCAATCATCTAACCCTCTGTCACCCCCTTCACCTCCTGCCCTCAATCTTTCCAAGCATCATGGTCTTTTCAAATGAGTCATGTCTTCCCATCTGGTGGCCAAAGTATTGGAGTTTCAGCATCAGTCCTTCCAATGAATATTCAGAGTTGATTTCCTTTAAGATTGACTTATTTAATCTTGTTGTTCAAGGGACTCTGAATAGTCTTTTCCAGCACTGTAGTTCAAGAATATTAGTTCTTTGGCGTTCAGCCTTCTTTATGATCCAAATCTCATATCCACACATGACTACTGGAAAAACCATAGCTTTGATTATATGGACCATAGTTGGCAAAATGATGTCTCTGCTTTTCAATATATTGTCTAGTTTTCTACATAGATTTCCTTCCAAGGAGCAAGAGTCTTGTAATTTCATGGCCATAGTCACCATCCACAGTGATCTTGGTGGTCTTGTTGATCTCAGTGATCTTGGCCCAAAAAAAAAAAATCTGTCAGTGCTTCCAGTTTTCCACCTTCTATTTGTCATGAAGTGATAGGACTGCATGCCATGATCTTAGTTTTTTGGATGTTTACTTTTAAGACAGCTTTTTCACTCCTTTTTCACCCTCATCAAGAAGCTCTTTAGTTCCTCTTTGCTTTCTGCTGTTAGAGTGATATCATCTGCATCTCTAAGGTTGTGGATATTTCTCTTGACAATCTTTATTCCAGCTGGTGATTTATCTAGCCTGGCATTTTGCATAATGTACAGCCTGATTCCAAATAGGGAAAGGAGTATGTCAAGGCTGTATATTGCCACCCTGCTTGTTTAACTTATAGGCACAGTACATCATGAGAAACTCTGGGCTGGATGAAGCACAAGCTGGAATCAAGATTGCAGGGAGAAATATCAATAACCTCAGATATGCAGATGACACCACCCTTATGGCAGATAGTGAAGAGGAACTAAAGAGCCTCTTGATTAAAGTGAAAGAGGAGAGTGAAAAAGTGGGCTTAAAACTTAAAATTCAGAAAAGTAAAATCATGGCATCTGGTTCCATCACTTCATGTCAAATAGATGGAGAAACAGTGGAAACACTGAGACTATGTATTTTTGAGCTCCAAAATCACTGCAGGTGGTGACTGCAGCCATGAAATTAAAAGACGCTTGCTCCTTGGAAGAAAAGTTATGACCAACCTAGATAGCATATTAAAAAGCAGAGACATTACTTTGCCAACAAAGGTCCATCTAGTCAAAGCTATGGTTTTTCCCAGTAGTCATGTATAGATGTGAGAGTTGGACTATAAAGAAAGCTGAGCACCGAAGAATTGATGCTGTTGAACTGTGGTGTTGGAGAAGACTCTTGAGAGTCCCTTGGACTGCAAGAAGATCTAACCAGTCCATCCTTAAGGAAATCAGTCCTGAATATTCATTGGAAGGACTGATGCTGAAGCTGAATGCTTTGGTCACCTGATGCAAAGAACTGACTCATTTGAAAAGATCCTGATGCTGGGAAAGATTGAAGGTGGGAGGAGAAGGGGATGACTGAGGATGAAATGGTTGGATGGCGTCACCGACCTAATGGACATGAGTTTGAGTAAACTCTGGGAGTTTTTGATGGACAGGGAGGCCTGGCATTCTGCAGTCCATGGGGTCACAAAGAGTTGGATAGGACTGAGTGACTGAACTGAACTGGTCTGCATATAAGTTTAAAAGCAGAGTGACAATATACAACCTTATCATACTTCTTTCCCAATTTTGAACTAGTCCGTTGTTCCATATTTGTTCTAACTGCTGTTTCCTGACCTGCATATAGAATTTTCCACAGTTTGCTGTGATCCACAGAGTCAAATGCTTTAGCATAGTCAATGAAGCAGAAATCAATGTGTGTGTGTGTGTGTTTAATGCCTTTGTTTTCTCCATTATCCACCAAATGTTAGAAATTTCATCTCTGGTTCCTCTGCCTCTTTGAAATCCAGCTTGTATACCTGGAAGTTCTCAGCTAATGTATTGCTGAAGCCTAGCTTGAAGGATTTTGAGTATTACCTTGATAACATGTGAAATGAGTGCAATTTTATTGCAGTTTGAACATTCTTTGGCATTTCCCTTCTTTGGGATTAGAATGAAAACTGACCTTTTCCAGTCCTGTGGCCACTGCTGTGTTTTCCAAATGTGCTGACATATTGAATGCAGAGCTTTTAATATCATTATCTTTTAGGATTTGAAATAGCTCGGCTGGAATTCCATCACCTCCACTGGCTTTGTTTATTGTAATGCTTCCTAGGGCCCACTTGATTTCACACTCAAGGATGTCTGGCTCCAGCTGAATGATTACATCTCAAGATTATTTGGGTCAGTAAGACCTTTCTTACACAGATCATCTGTGTATTCTTACCACCTTTTCTTAATCTGTTCTGCTTCTGCTATGAGCTTACTGTTTCTGTCCTTGATACCTCCAGTTGTCTTAAAGAGATTTCTAGTCTTTCTTATTCTTTTGTTTTCCTCTATTTCTTTGTATTATTAATTTAAAGCCTTCTTATCTCTCTTTGATATTCTTTAACTCTACATTCAGTTCAATGTATCTTTCCTTTTCTCCCTTGCCCTTCACTTGCCTTCTTTCCATAACTATTTGTAAAATGCCTCAGACAATCAATTTGCCTTCTTGCATTTCTTTTTCTTGGAGTTCGTTTTGGTCACTGCCTCCTGTACAGTGTTACAAACATCCATAATTCTTCAGGCACTCTATTTAGTATATCTAACATTCCCTTGTCACCTCCAATGTGTAATCATAAGGAATTTGATTTAGGTCATACTTAAATGGACCAGCAGTTTTCCCTACTTTCTTCAATTTGTCTGAATTTTACATTAAGGAGCTCATGATCTGAGCCACAGTCACCTCCAGGTCTTGTTTTACTGATTGTATAAAACTTCTCCATCTTTGGCTGCAAAGAACATAAATCTGATTTCAGTATTTACTGTCTGGTGTTGTCCATGTGTAGAGTTGTCTCTTGCATTTTTGGAAAACAGTGTTTGCTATGACCAGCATGTTTTCTTGTTAAAACTCTCTTAGCGTTTGTCCTCCTTCATTTTCTACTCTAAGGTCAAACTTGCCTGTTATTCTGGGTATCATTGACTTCCTACTTTTCATTCCAGTCCCCTATGATGAAAAGGACATCTTTTGGGGGGTGTTATTTCTAGAAGGTCTTGTAGGTCTTCAGAGAATTGTTCAACTTTAGCTCCTTTGGCATCAGTGGTTGGGGCATAAACTTGGATTACTTTGTTGTTGAATGGTTTACCTTGAAAACAAACTGAGATCATTCCTTTGTTTTTGAGATTGCACCCAAGTACTGCATTTTGGACTTTTTTGTTGACTATGAGGACTACTGTGTTTCTTCTAAGGGATTCTTGCCCACAATAGTAGATAAAATGGTCATCTGAATTAAATTCACCCATTCCCATTCATTTTAGTTCATTTATTCCTAAGATGTAGATGTTCACTCTTGCAATCTCCTGCTTGATCATGTCCAATTTACCTTGATTCATGGGTCTAACATTCCAGGTTCCTATGCAGTATTATTTATAGAACCAGACTTTACTTTCACCACCAGACACATCCACAGCTGACTGTCAACAACAACACCTTTGAAATTTACCTTTGCCTTCCCTTTCCTATTATGCTGAATCTGTTTAATGCTTCATCAGTGACATCATGACATAAATAACAAGAAGGAACCGTTTGTGAAGTCTGTGTCCTTATTTATGAAGTGAGTCATTTTGCCTAAAAAATGAGGTTCTTTGTAGGAAGACAGAAAAAGCTTATTCTATTTGTTTTATTAAACCCCCACCCACAAAATTTGTAAAATCATGGAGTGCATTTAATAAGAGGCTGGTTATTAAACAAATGTGATGAACAAATGATGAAACAATGCCACAATAGCACTAAAATGTAGCAATTTAAGCTTATGTATTTGTAAATTAAAAATATGCTTTGAATATTTGAAGTCACTATTTGCGTTTTGAAAAATAACAGTCTTTTCATCAAATGTTAATGGAAAAGTCGATTTAAACTGCACAGGGAGTTCTTGGACATAGAGTTCATAAATACTATATGTAATCCAACTTAATGTGTCACCTATTTTCAGAGATAGTAGCTGATAAGAAGTCTTGCTCCTTGGAAGAAAAGCTATGACCAAACTAGACAGCTTATTAAAAAGCAGAGACATTACTTTACCAACAAAGGTCTGTCTAGTAAAAGCTATGGTTTTTCCAGTATTCATGTATGGATGTGAGAGTTGGACCATAAAGAAATCTGAACACCAAAGAATTAATGCCCTTGAACTGTGGTGTTGGACAAGACTCTTGTTCCCTGGACTGCAAGGAGATCAAACCAGTCAATCCTAAGAGAAATCAATCCAAAATACTCATTGGAAGGACTGATGCTGAAGCTGAAGCTCCAATACTTTGGCCACCTGTTATGAAGAACTGACTCATTGGAAAAGATCCTGATGCTGGGAAGGATTGAAGGCAGGAAGAGAAGGGGATGACCAAGGATGAGATGGTTGGATGGCATCACCAATGCGACGGACATGAGTTTGAGTAGGCTCCGGGAGTTGGTGATGGACAGGGAGGCCTGGTGTGCTGCAGTCCATGGGGTCGCGAAGAGTTGGACATGACTGAGTGACTGAACTGAAGAAGTCTTTAGCTAAAAATGTGATTACCTCTGTTGACCTCAGTGCTTGGGAGTAATTATTTGTTAGTCTAAGTATAAGTTGATGTCTCATGTTTAATTCCCATATTATAATATTAAATTTATTATGGTATGAATATAATTCTTAGACACACAACCCTATATTTGAGCATCCACACATGTACATATATGTACTTTAGGTTAACATGAAATTAATATCAAGTATTAAACATTTTCAAAGTTTAGAATTATGCTTGTTTTCACTTACTGAAATGGCAATGCCTTTATTTTTAAGTTTGTACCTATTGATCACCTTCAGTCATTTCACACGCATGCCTATCCCCAACATCTGGCAATCACTGATCTCTTTACTCTATCTATGAATTTGGCTTTGGGGGCTGTTTTTTTGTTTTGTTTTTTAGATTCCATATAAAAGTGAGGCCACATGATATTTGTTTTTCTCCCAGGGAATCTTCCCAACCCAGGGATCAAACCCAGGTATCTTGCATTGCAGGCAGATTCTTTACCAGCTGAGTCACAAGGGAAGCCCTGATTTCTTTCACTTAGTGTAATACCCTCATGGTCCATCCAAGTTGTCACAACTGGCAGGATTTCCTTTTTTGTTTCAGGATGATATCCCTCTGTTTGTGTGTGTGGGTGTGTTTATAAGTGACCTTTGAATAGCACTGGCTAGAACTACAAGGGTCACCTTACATGTGTATTTTTTCAAGAAATATGTACTACAGTACAAAACAATCCACTGCTGGTGAAATCTGTGGATACAGAACTGCAGATATGGAGGGCCAACTGTAAAGGTATACCCAGATTTTTGACTACATGAAAGGTCAACACTCCTAACTCAGTGTTGTTCAGAATTCAATTCTTATATACAACATAAAATCACATTTTCTTCTTTCATCCATTGATGGATGATGCTGTTTCCATGTCTTTCCTGTTGCAAACAGTGCTATAGTAAACATGCGGGTGCAGGTATCTTTTTGAGTTAGTGTTTCATATCCTTTGGATAAATATCTAGAAATGGAATTTCTGTATAATGTTGTGTTTCTATTAATATTTTGAGGAACTTCCACACTATTTTCTATAGTGGCTGTATTCACTTACATTTCTACCAGCAATGACCTAAGGTTCCCTTTTTTCACCAATGTGTGTCTTTTGTCTTTTTGGCAATAGCTGTTCTAACAGGGAGTAAGGTTATATGGCATTGTAATTTTGATTTGCATTTCTCATCATGACAGTGAGCACCATTTCATGTACCTGTTTGTCATTTGCATATCATCTTTGGGATACTCTGCTCAGATCCTCTGTCTGTTTTTAAAATAGGAATTGTTTATTTTTATAACTGAGTTCTATGAATTTTTTATGTTTGGAATATTAACCCCTTATCAGATATGTAAATCATAAATATCTTTTCCTATTTGAAAGGTTGCCTTTTTATTTTCATGATTTCCTTTGCTGTGTAGAAGCTTTTTATTTATATGTAGTCATACTTGTTGATTTTTGCTTTTGTTTCCTTTGTTTTAGAGAAATGTTGAAAAAATCATTACCAAGACTGATGTCAATAAGCTTCAGTTCAGTACAGGCACTCAGTCGTGTCCAACTCGTTGCAACCTCATGGACTGCAGCACGCCAGGTCTCCCTGTCCATCACCAACCCCCGGAGTTGACTCAAACTCATGTCCATTGATTCAGTGATGCCATCCAACCATCTCATCCTCTGTCATCCCCTTCTCCTCCCGCCTTCAATCTTTCCCAGCATTAAGCTCTTTCCAAATGAGTTGATTCTTCACATCAAGTGGCCAAAGCATTGGAGTTTCAGCTTAAATATCAGTCCTTCCAGTGAATATTCAGGACTTATTTCCTTTAGGATGGGCTGGTTGGATCTCCTTGCAGTCCAAGGGACTCTCCAGAATTTTCTCCAACACCACAGTTCAAAGCATCAATTCATCAATTGAATCAAAACAATAAATTAAGTCATTTAAGTAAGTAAGCTTAATGCCCATGTTTTTTAGTAGGAATTTTGTGGTTTCTGGTCTTATGTTCAAATCTTTATATATTTTGAGTTAATCTTTGTATATGGCAAAAGATAGTGATCCAGTTTCATTTTTTGTATGTGGCTGTCCAGTATTTCCAACACAATTACTGAAGAGACTTGCTTTCCCTTTGTATATCTTGACTCCTTTGTCACAAATTAATCAGCCATAAATGTGTAGGTTTATGGCTGGTTGGTCAATTCTGTTCCATTTAGCATATGTGTCTGTTTCTATGCTGACATCAAACAGTTCTGTGATGACTATAGTGGTTTGTTTATAGTTTTGTATATGTATTTATATTGAAATAAGGAGGCATGATGCCTCTAGCTTTGTTGTTCTTTCTTAAGATTGCTTTGGCTATTTTGGGTCTTTTGTGGTAGCATGCAAATTATTGGATTATTTATTTTATGAAAATGGAGAGATCACTACAGACAACAATGAAACCAGATGGCTCCACAGCTGAATTCTACCAAAAATTTAGAGGAGAGCTAACACCTATATTACTCAAATTCTTCCAGAAAATTGCAGAAGAAGGTAAACTTCCAAACTCATTCTATGAGGCCACCATCACCCTAATTCCAAAACCAGACAAAGATGCCACAAAAAAAGAAAACTACAGGCCAATATCACTGATGATCATAGATGCAAAAATCCTCAACAAAATTCTAGCAAACAGAATCCAACAACATATTTAAAAAATCATACATCATGACCAAGTGGGCTTTATCCCAGGAATGCAAAGATTCTTTAATATCCACAAATCAATCAATGTAATACACCACATTAACAAATTGAAAGATAAAAACCATATGATTATCTCAATAGATGCAGAAAAAGCCTTTGACAAAATTCAACATCCATTTGTGATAAAAACTCTCCAGAAATCAGGAATAGAAGGAACATAAATCAACATAATAAAAGCTATACATGACAAACCCACAGCAAACGTTTATCATCAATGGTGAAAAATTGAAAGCATTTCCCCTAAAATCAGGACCAAGACAAGGGTGCCCACTCTCACCACTACTATTCAACATAGTTTTGGAAGTGTTGGCTACAGCAATCAGAGCAGAAAAAGAAATAAAAGGAATCCAGATAGGAAAAGAAGAGGTGAAACTCTCACTGTTTGCAGATGACATTATCCTCTACATAGAAAACCCTAAAGAATCTACCAGAAAATTACTAGAGCTAATCAATGAATATAGTAAAGTTGCAAGATATAAAATTAACATACAGAAATCCTTTGCATTCCTATACACTAACAATGGGAAAACAGAAAAAGAAATTAAGGAAACAATACCATTCGCCATTGCAACAAAAAGAATAAAATGCTTAGGAGTATATCTACCTAAAGAAACAAAAGACCTATACATAGAAAACTATAAAACACTGATGAAAGAAATCAAAGAGGACACAAATAGATGGAAAAAATCTACTGTGTTCATGGATTGGAAGAATCAATATTGTGAAAATGACTGTACTACCCATAGCAATCTATAGATTCAATGCAATCCCTATCAAGCTACAATGGTATTTTTCACAGAACTAGAACAAATAATTTCACAATTTGTATGGAAATACAGAAAACCTTGAATAGCCAAAGCGTCTTGAGAAAGAAGAATGGAACTGGAGGAATCAACCTGACTGACTTCAGGCTCTATTACAAAGCCACAGTCATCAAGACAGTATGGTACTAGCACAAAGACAGAAATATAGAACAACTGAAGAAAATAGAAAGCCCAGAGATAAATCCACATACCGATGGACACCTTATCTTTGACAAAGGAGGCAAGAATATACAATGGAAAAAAGACAACCTCTTTAACAAGTGGTGCTGGGAAAACTGGTCAACCACTTGTAAAAGAATGAAACTAGAACACTTTCTAACACCACACACAAAAATAAACTCAAAATGGATTAAAGATCTAAATGTAAGACCAGAAACTATAAAACTCCTAGAGGAGAACATAGGCAAAACACTCTCCGACATAAATCACAGCAAGATCCTCTATGACCCACCTCCCAGAATATTGGAAATAAAAGCAAAAATACACAAATGGGACCTAATGAAACTTAAAAGCTTTTGCACTACAAAGGAAACTATAAGTAAGGTGAAAAGACAGCCCTCAGATTGGGAGAAAATAATAGCAAATGAAGCAACAGACAAAGGATTAATCTCAAAAATATACAAGCAACTCCTGAAGCTCAATTCCAGAAAAATAAATGACCCAGTCAAAAAATGGGCCAAAGAACTAAACAGACATTTCTCCAAAGAAGACATACAGATGGCTAACAAACACATGAAAAGGTGCTCAACATCACTCATCATCAGAGAATTGCAAATCAAAACCACAACGAGGTACCATTACACGCCAGTCAGGATGGCTGCTATCCAAAAGTCTACAAGCAATAAATGCTGGAGAGGGTGTGGAGAAAAGGGAACCCTCTTACACTGTTGGTGGGAATGCAAACTAGTACAGCCACTATGGAGAACAGTGTGGAGATTCCTTAAAAAACTGGAAATAGAACTGCCCATATGACCCAGCAATCCCACTGCTGGGCATACACACCAAGGAAACCAGATCTGAAAGAGACATGTGTACCCCAATGTTCATCGCAGCATTGTTTATAATAGCCAGGACATGGAAGCAACCTAGATGCCCATCAGCAAATGAATGGATAAGGAAGCTATGGTACATCTGCACTATGGAATATTACTCAGCCATTAAAAAGAATTCATTTGAATCAGTTCTAATGAGATGGATGAAACCTGAGTCCATTATACTGAGTGAAGTAAGCCAGAAAGATGAAGACCAATACAGTATACTAACGCATATATGTGGAATTTAAAAAGAAGGTAATGATAACCCTATATGCAAAACAGAAAAAGAGACACAGATGTACAGAACAGACTTGGACTCTGTGGGAGAAGGCGAGGGTGGGATGTTCTGAGAGAATAGCATTGAAACAAGTATACTATCAAGGGTGAAACAGATCACCAGCACAGGTTGGATGCATGAGACAAGTGCTTGGGGCTGGTGCACTGGGAAGACCCAGAGGGATGGGATGGAGAGGGAGGTGGGAGGGGGGATCGGGATGGGGAACACATGTAAATCCATAGCTGATTCATGTCAATGTATGGCAAAAATCACTACAATATTGTAAAGTAATTAGCCTCCAATGAATAAAAATAAATGGAAAAAAAAATCTGTGGAAATTTTATTGGACATTTGGCAGAGTTCACATTGAATGTGTGGATGGCTTTGAATAGTATGGACATTTTAAAAACGTTAATTCCTCCAATCTATGAACACAGAATATTGTTCCGATTATTTGTGTCTTCAGTTTTTTCATCCATGTTTTATAGTTTTTAGTGTATAGGTCTTTCACTTCCTTGCTTAAAAGTATACCTGGTGTTCTTTTGATGCAGTTATAAATGAAATTGTTTTCCTAATTTCTTCTTCTGATAGTTATTAGTGCCCAGAAAAGCAACGGATTTTTATATATTGCTATTTGTATCCTTTACTGAATTTGTTTCTAGTTTGAGCAATTTTTGGTGGAGTCTTTAGGGTTTTCTTTTCTGATTTGGAGGCTTTTCTTGCCTAATTGCCCTGGTTAGGACTACTAATACTATGCTGAATAAAAGTGATGAGAATGTGGATTCTTGTCTTGTTCCTGATTTTGGGGGGAAACTTTCAGCTTTTCACTACTGAGTATGATGTTATCTGTGAGTTGGTCATGTATAGTCTTTATTATGGTGACGTACATTTCCTCTATATTCACTTTGAGAGTTCTTAATCATAAATTCTGATGCCTTGTCAAATGCTTTTTCTTCATCTTTTGAGATATTGATTTTTATCCTTTATTTTGCTGATGTAGTATATCAGATTGATTGTGGATGTTAAACTATCCTTGCATCTGTAGAGTAAATCCCAGTTGATCATGATTTATTATTATTTTTTTAATTTTGTTGAATTCAGGTTGTTAATATATTGTTGAGGATTTTTCTCTGTTCATCAGGGATATTAGCCTGTAATTTTCTTATGGCTTCCTATCTAATTTTAGTATCAGATCAGTCATGGTCTGTGAAGCACATTTGAAAGAGTCCTCTCCCTTCCTGTATTCTGAAAGAGTTATACAAGGATTGATATTAGTTTTTATGTAAATATTTGGTAGAATTCAACAGTGAAACCATCTGTCTTGGACTTTGTTAGAGGTTTTGATTACTGATTTAATTTCCTCATAGATTCAGTTTGATTACTTACTAAACTAATAATTATTTTTTTCAGACATTGTTTTTCCATGGTACAGTTTTGTTGTATGTTTCCAGTAATTTGTTAATTCCTTCTAGTTAATCAAATTATTGGCATATAATTTATAGTATAAATATGAAATGTGAATTCTGAAGGGACCCAAACGTCCAGTCTGTAAAAGTTCTATTGACTATATGGGTCAGATAATTCTTTGTTATGGGAGGTCATCCTGTGCATTGGAGCAGAATGAGTGGCATCCTGCCACTAAATGTCAGAAGCACAATCTATTCACCAAAAGTCAGAAGCAGTGCTCAGATGTGAAAACCAAAATGTCTCCAGCTGTTGCCAAGTGTCCCCTGGAGATCAAAAGCACAATGGTTGAGAACAACTGCTCTGTATGAATAAAGAATCCTTAACAGAAAAAGTGTGTGTGTGTGTGTGTGTGTGTGTGTGTATAAGTATATATATAAATTTTCATGTACATACATCATATACACATGCATATATACATATATATATCTACTTTATGTATATTTATACACACTCATACATATACAAATAAACTCCCTTAGAATATGTTACATATAATAGAGGCAGGGAATAATTATTGATATGCAGATTAACTATATATCTTCTTGGGTAATTCATAAATTGAATTGACTTGAATGACCTTGCCTTACGTATCCTTTCTACTAAAGAACAGCATACCCAAAGTCTAGCTTATCACATTATTAAAAGCAATAAACGCAGTCAAATTTTATACTGTGTATATTTTAATAAATTATTTAAATGATTTAATTTTGAATCAAAATATTTTAATTTAATTAATGAAATTTTTCATATTTTTATTTTCACAAATAAATACAACCTCACCATACATAAATAATTGAGCCAATTTTGTATATTTAAGTCCTTGAATTGGACATTTTTTAAAAAGGAAAAATAAAAGTTTGTTCTCAGGTGAAGATTTTAGCATGGATCATGTTAACAAAACATGTCTATTTTGGCAAGTTGCTATTCCTGAGACCAGAATTAATGGACTGCTTAGAATAATTCATTGATTCAGAAATAAAGTGTTGAATATCAGCTATGTTCTAGGCATTGTTATGGGTACCAGGAATATAATGGTGAATAAGACAAGAAAAAAAAATACTCTTAACTATCATGGAACTTTCTTTCTGATTGGGGTGGGGGCTTATTGAGGATATAGAAAATAATAATATAAATGTATTAAAGATACTTATGTAACTATACAGCTATATAATTAGTGAAGCAATAATATATGTAACTGATTTAAGGAGTGTTTGATGGGATTTGAGTAGTAGTACATTAGGTAGCTAGAGAGCTCCTAAAGACCTTTCAGGAGAAGAGACATTTGAACTGAGAGGTTAGTGATGGAAAGTAGGCAGAATTGTGAATGAAAAGTACTTCAGCCAGTGGATCAGCAACCCCATAGTTCAAAGAATATAGAATATTACAGTGATAGCTCTCTCGTATGGCTGAAACTTGAAGGAAAGAGATAGATTTATTTTTTAATGACTTAAATTATTATATTTTTTAAAAAATGACTATCTTAAATAACTTTTCATTAAAATAGTGTTACACTTTTTAATGTATTAAACATTGCCATTTAGATTGGTAGTGAAGATGTACATTTAAATCTAAGCTCTGTTTAAATTTCAAGGAATTTGTAACAAATCATATTGTTTCTTTCTGAACTTAATTATTTCTATTATTTGAAAGATTTGCTCAAACAAAAATTGAGTGCTCACCCTAGACTTTTGCTTTGCCAGTCAACTAGTCTGGCAATTTTTTCTTTACCTATCTTCATTCACTTCTTTTTTTAACTTTATCTTGTCTCCTGTCTTGATCACCACCACTTTGATTGGGTTTTAGTAGCAGTTCTAGCCTGCTTGCTACACCAGTGAGTAGTTGTTTAGTTTGGAAAATACCAAATTAATGCTCCTTTGAAACTTTTTAAACTTTAAAGTTTGTATAGCTGCCTGTTTTCCCCATAGAAAAATCATAGATCCTTAAAGTTGGAGAAAGCTGTTTAAGGCTTTTTGTAAACTCTATAGACTATTTAATCCCTTTAAGCTCCAGTGTAATAGTTTATTCACTCATATACAGTTATTTAATTCCAGGGCATGTACAGAGTTCATGGGGTACACTTGTAAATAAACCAAAATAAATAACTGGCTCTCATGGTGGTTACATTCTCAAGGAATGAAGTAGACTAAACATTGTAAACACTATAAATAAGCTATATACTCTTTATAAATGAAATGCTCTGAAAAAAGAAAAATATCCCAAGTTTTAAGACTGTGCATGTATATGGTGTTTGTTTCAATTGCAAAAAAGGTAGTCAGGGTATACTTTTGGAGATGATAATATTTGAGCCAAGACAAGAACCTTTTTATTCAATCCATATTAAGGAAGCAATAGAACTTACCACTCTAATTATAATTCAGTATACTCAACCAGCAGAAAATGTGTCTGGAAAGCAGACATAAATAAGAGCATTTACAGTTATTTTGGATGTAAGCTACAAACTCAGGTTTTGCAGTAGTCATTCCCTCTGCCTATTAGAAAATTATAGCTTTTGTTTCCTTAACTTTAGATTGTGTCCCTCGCTAAGAATATTGTTTCATAGATCTCATTTTATAAGAATGAACACATTTTACTAAAACAAATTGCAATAGTTTCCTCAATTCTTTCAATAAATGAGAACCAGAGGTTCAAGCTAATTTAACTGACAAAAAAATTAGTTTGGTAAGTGATACTTTATAAAAAGTCTATTCAAGCATATTTACATTTTACAAATGTGTGTCAATGGTGTGTATGTGGGTATATATATTACTGAGATAAAGTAAAAGAAAATCTGAAACTATACATAATTTCACCAGATTTATTTTTGCTTTATTTCATTAACAGGTGCCATCAACCATAATTCAAATTAGATGATAGATGACCTTTTTCAAGTGACTTACTGTAGAATATGAGGAAATTCACTATTTTCAGTTATATTTTTCATGTAGAAAGTGAGTTCTCAACTCGAATTTTATGAGTTCACAAATAAAATTGAATAACAGTATAGTGAGTCTCAAAATAATAATTGGAGTATCTTAGACTTCATTTCAAGTGAATAAGATACTGTATGTTCAAATATGCACATATTATTGTAAGTTAAGGCTGAAAGATTAATTCATCATGTGTCATCTCACTTTGTTGAACTTACTTTGGTTGTGTTACATACAATTGCTGTTACGTTTTAAATGACTCCTGAACTGTCATGGATAGTGTTATTTCCTTAAATACAATGATTTGTTCATTAGCATTTAAAGCAGTTATGTTTGCCAAGTAATGTTCTGCAGTGTCAATTCACATTTGTTTCCTGAGTTAGAATAGTCACTGTCAAATGAATAAATATTTTCAAATATAAACAGTTCCTAAGTATAGGAAATATGTAATATTCTGATCATATTACTTTAGTCAACATATCTATAGCTAAAAGTTAGCATTTGGAAATGAGGATTTGAAGGAATATTTTAACATGGCAAATAGAAGTATATCTTAATACTTATTTGCATATTAAATACTATTTAGGAACCTGGGAGTTTAGGGTTGGTAAATCAAACTATTAATTTGGAATGGATAAACAACAAGGTCCCCCTGTAAACTATAGGGAATTATATCTGATCTTCAATGAAACATAATGCAAAAGAATATTTGAAAAAATAATGCCAACATGTGTATAGATGAGTCACTCTGCTATACAGCAGAGACCTGCACAATGTTGTAAATCAACTACACTTCAGTAAAAAAAATACTATTTAGGAAATTAATTCCAGATTTTAAAAAGTACATAATAATTTTTGCAAAAACACATATTCTAGTCTGCTGTTGCCTTGTTGATTTTCTAGAATCCTAATAAAATAAGTTGAAATATCTTAATGTTTTTAGAAGAATGTCTTTAAAGGATAAAATGATGTTTGTTATTGTGTCTGCAATTCTCCTTTAATATATAATCTTCATTTGATTTTATACAGCATGGACTGCTGTTGATGAAAAGCAATGTCACTTTTAAAATCTGTATAAAATTTCGGGGTTAAGTTTCTTAAACATGATGTATAAGAAGGCAAATGAAACTTGGGGCAGATAACTTGAACTAAGAGACTTGTTAGACTTAATGGAATCCCAGTAAATACAAAAATGATGTTTTTAAAATGAAGGGGATTGAGTTGATAATAAAGTTCATAAAGAGAAGCAGACAAAGAACAGTAGATAAATAGACTAAAAGGGAAATTATATTAGGAAGGAAGTAGTTTTACCAAACAAGACAACACCCTAAAAATGTTCTTTAATTAGTTTGGTGCTGGCGCATGAATACAAAAATCCAGAAATAAACTACATATAGAAATCCATCATGCAGCAGCAATGTCAAAGATAAACTTTTTTTGGACAGCTGGATAGGCATTTGGAATAAAATACATAAATTGCTCAGTCGTGTCGGACTCTGAGACCCCATGGACTGCAGCATGCCAGGCTTACCTGTACTTCACCATCTCCTGGAGCTTGCTCAAACTCATGTGCATTGAGTTGGTGGTGCCATCCAACCAATTCATCCTCTGTTGTCTCCTTCTCATCCTGCCTTCAATCTTTTGCAGCATCAGGGTCTTTTCTAAGGAGTAGGTTCTTCACATTAGGTGGCCAATGTATTGGGAGCTTCAGCTTCAGCTTCAACATCAGTCCTGATATAATGAATATTCAGGATTGATTTCCTTAAGATTGACTGGTTTGTTCTCCTTTCAGTACAAGGGATGCTCAAGAGTCTTCTCCAACACCACAGGTCAAAGCATAAATTCTTCAGTGTTCAACCTTCTTTATGGTCCAACTCTAAAATCCATACCCTACTACTGGAAAAACAATAGCTTTGACTACAGGGACCTTTGTTGACAAAGTGATGTCTCTGCTTTTTAATAAGCTGTCTAGGTTTGCCATAGCTTTTCTTCCAAGGAGCAAGCGTTCTTTAATTTCATGGCTGCAGTCACCATCTGCAGTGATTTTGGAGCCCCCCAAAATAAAGTCTATCACTGTTTCCATTGTTTCCCCATCTATTTGCATGAAGTGATGTCACTGCATGCCATGATCTTAGTTTTATGAATGGTTTTTTTTTTTTTTTCTCATTTATTTTTATTAGTTGGAGGCTAATTACTTTACAGTATCGTAGTGGGTTTTGCCATACATTGACATGAATCAGCCAGGGAGTTACATGTATTCCCCATCTTGATCCCGCTTCCCACCTCCCTCTCCACCTGATTCCTCTGGGTCTTCCCAGTGCACCAGGCCGGAGCACTTGTCTCATGCATCCCCCCTGGGCTGGTGATCTGTTTCACCATAGATAATATACATGCTGTTCTCTCGAAACATCCCACCCTCGCCTTCTCCCACAGAGTCCAAAAGTCTGTTCTGTACATCTGTGTCTCTTTTTCTGTTTTGCATATAGGGTTATCATTACCTTCTTTCTAAATTCCATATATATGTGTTAGTATGCTGTAATGTTCTTTATCTTTCTGGCTTACTTCACTCTGTATAATGGGCTCCAGTTTCATCCATCTCATTAGAACTGATTCAAATGAATTCTTTCTAATGGCTTGAGTTTTAAGCCAACTTTTTCACTCTCCTCTTTCACCTCCAACAAGAGGCTGCTTAGTTCCTCTTCACTTTCTGCCATGAGGGTGGTGTCATCTGCATATCTGAGGTTATTGATATTTCTCCCGGCAATCTTGACTTCAACTTGTGCTTCATCCAGCCCAGCATTTCGCATGATGTACTTTGCATATAAGTTAAATAAGCAGGGTGACAATATACAGCCTTGACATACTTCTTTCCCAATTTGGAAGCAGTCCATTGTTCCACGTTCAGTTCTAACTGTTGCTTCTTGACGTGCATACAGGTTTCTCAGGAGGTGGTAAGGTGATGTGCTATTTCCATCTCAATAAGAATTTCCCTGTCCTGGCTATTATAAACAGTGCTGCGATGAACATTGGGGTGCACGTGTCTCTTTCAGATCTGGTTTCCTCAGTGTGTATGCCCAGAAGTGGGATTGCTGGGTCATATGGCAGTTCTATTTCCACTTTTTTAAGAAATCTCCACACTGTTTTCCATAGCGGCTGTACTAGTTTGCATTCCCACCAACAGTGTAAGAGGGTTCCCTTTTCTCCACACCCTCTCCAGCATTTATTGCTTGTAGACTTTTGGATAGCAGCCATCCTGACTGGCGTGTAATGGTACCTCATTGTGGTTTTTGATTTGCATTTCTCTAATAATGAGTGATGTTGAGCATCTTTTCATGTGTTTGTTAGCCATCTGTATGTCTTCTTTGGAGAAATGTCTGTTTAGTTCTTTGGCCCATTTTTTGATTGGGTCATTTATTTTTCTGGAATTGAGCTGCAGGAGTTGCTTGTATATTTTTGAGATTAATCCTTTGTCTGTTTCTTCATTTGCTATTATTTTCTCCCAATCTGAGGGCTGTCTTTTCACCTTACTTATAGTTTCCTTTGCAACCTAGATGCCCATCAGCAGATGAATGGATAAGGAAGCTCTGGTACATATACACCATGGAATATTACTCAGCCATTAAAAAGAATTCATTTGAACCAGTCCTAATGAGATGGATGAAGCTGGAGCCCATTATACAGAGTGAAGTAAGCCAGAAAGATAAAGAACATTACAGCATACTAACACATATATATGGAATTTAGAAAGGTGATAACGATAACCCTATATGCAAAACAGAAAAAGAGAAACAGAAATACAGAACAGACTTTTGAACTCTGTGGGAGAATGTGAGGGTGGGATATTTCAAAAGAACAGCATGTATACTATCTATGGTGAAACAGATCACCAGCCCAGGTGGGATGCATGAGACAAGTGCTCCGGCCTGGTGCACTGGGAAGACCCAGAGGAATCGGGTGGAGAGGGAGGTGGGAGGGGGGATCGGGATTGGGAATACATGTAACTCCCTGGCTGATTCATATCAATGTATGACAAAACCCACTGGGAAAAAAAATAATAATAATAAAAAAAAAATTTTAAAAAAATTAAAAAAAAAAAAAAAAGAATTTCCCACAGTTTGTTGTGATCCACACAGTCAAAGCCTTTAGCATAGACAATGAGGCAGAAGTAGATATTTTTCTGGAATTCTCTTGTCTTTTCTATGATCCAGTGGATATTGGTAATTTGAATCTGGTTCCTCTGCCTTTTTTAAATCCAGCTTGAACATTTGGAATTTCTTGGTTCATGTACCATTGAAGCCTAGCTTGGAGAATTCTTCCTCTGCCTTTTTTAAATCCAGCTTGAACATTTGGAATTTCTTGGTTCATGTACCATTGAAGCCTAGCTTGGAGAATTCTGAGCATTACTTTGCTAGTGTGTGAAATGAGTATGCAGTTTACAGTAGTTTGACCATTTTTTGGCATTGCCCTTCTTTGAGAATGGAATGAAACATGACCTTTTCTAGTCCTATGGACACTGCTGTGTTTTCCAAATTTGCTGACATATTGAGTGTATCACTTTGACAGCATCATCATTTAGGATTTGAAATAGCTGGAATTCTGTCCCCTCCACCTGTTTTGTTCATAGTGATGCTTCCTAAGGTCTGCTTGACTTCGCACTGTAGATGTCTGGCTCCAGGTGAGTGATCACACCATCATGGTTATCTGGGTCATTGAGACTTTATTTGTATAGTTCTGCTCCGGGAAGCCTGGCATGCTGCAGTCCATGGAGGCACAAGGAGTCAGACACAACCGAGTGACTGAACTGAATACTGTTCTTGCCATCTTCTCTTAATATCTTGTGTTGTTCATAGGTCCATACCATTTGCGTACTTTATTGTGCCCCTTTTTGCATGACATGTTTGTTTGGTATCTCTTATTTTCTTGAAGAGGACTCTAGTCTTCCCCATTCTATTGTTTTCCTCTATTTCTTTGCATTGTTGACTTAGGAAGACTTTCTCAATGCTCCTTGCTCTTCTTTGGAACTCTGCATTCCGGGTGGGTACATCTTTCCTTTTCTCCTTTGCCTTCCGCTTCTCTTTTCTCAGCTATTTGTAAGGCCTCCTCAGACAGCCATTTTGCCTTCTTGCATTTCTGTTCTTGGGGGTGGTTTTGATTACCTCCTCCTGTACAGTGTTACAAACCTCCATCCATGGTTCTTCAGGCACTCTATCAGATCCCTTGAATCTATTTGTTGCTTCCACTGTAGAATAGTAAAATTTGATACAGGTCATACCTGATTGGTCTAGTGGTTTTCCCCATTTTCTTCAATTTAAGATTGAATTTTGCAATAAGGAGTTCAGAATCTGAGCAACAGTCAGCTCCTAGTCTTGTTTTTGCTGACTATATAGGGCTTCTCCATCTTCAACTGCCAGTAATATAATCAATCTGATTTTGGTATTGACCATCTGGTGATATCCATGTGTAGAGGTGTCTCTTGTGTTGTTGGAAGAGTTTGTTTGCTATGACTTGTGTGTTCTCTTGGCAAAATTGTTAGCCTTTGCCCTGCTTCATTTTGTACTCTAAGGCCAAACTTGCCTGTTACTCCAGGTATCTCCTGACTTCCCACTTTTGCATTCCAGTCCCCTATGATGAAGAGAACATCTTTTTTTTTTTTTTTTTTTTGGTATTAGTTCTAGAAAATTTTGTAGGTCTTCATAGAATTGTTCAACTTCAGCTTCTTCGGCATTTCTGGTTGGAACAAAGAGTTGGATTACTCTGGTATTGAATGGTCTATCTTGGGTAGTGAACCAAGTTCATCCTGTCCTTTTGGGGATTGCACCCAAGTAATGCATTTCAGACTCTTTTGTTTACTGTGAGGGATACTCCATTTTTTCTAAGGGATTCGTGCCCACAGTAGTAGATATAATGGTCATCTGAATTAAATTTGCCCATTCTGGTTCCTTTGAGTTCACTGATTCCTAAAATGTCAGTGTTCACCCTTGCCATCTCCTATTTGATCACTTCCAATTTATCTTGACTCATGGACCTAACATTACAGATTCCTATGCAATATTATTCTTTCTCATTTTCATTAGTTTTCTGTATTTCTTATTCAAAGTTCATACAACATTGACTGCTTTGTTCTTTCCTTTTCCACAATAAATGTATTTCCCCTTAAATTTTTGCTCTCCCTGTATTCCCTTGGTTGATTTGGACAGTACTTTATTCTTGTTCTGAACAATCTGTTATATTAATACTTTGCAATTTCAAAATTTTATTTAACAGATTTTCACCTGCAAGAAATAAACACCTCATATTACCTACCAGTCAAAATTAGCTGATATTCACACAGAAATGCCATATAATTCAGCAGTTCTTGAAACTGAGCATACTCTTTTTAAAGATATTTTATTAGTTATGCTAGAATATATTTTATTCAATCCAGTTATAATTATGAAGTTACTATTTTGATGCTGTAGCACAATTTAAATGTTGAGGAACTTATTTTCAAATAGATTCTAAACATTACAGTTCTAAAATTTATAATACCTTTGCCTGTCTCTACTGAAGAGAATTCCTCACTTTCCTCTTTATTACACTAAGAAAGGCATTAATATTCATATATTATTTGGTATATGGCTTTGCTTATTATCAGTTTTATTTGTTTCATTTCAAACACGTGTTTCTACATTCTTCACATTTTCTGAAATGCACTAGTTAACAACGATGCTACGCCACTGCTATAGTGAATCTAGCATTTTAGAGATTTAATTATAATATCAAGATAACCTTATGTTATTTCTTCTTGAAATGCTAACACTGCATTCTATTTTCATTCACTGCCAAAAATTAGAGTTGAGAAATGAAAGAACAAGATTTACACTATATGTAGAAAAGTTGTTGAAAATATCACTGAAAGCCATCATTAACATATAAGGGTATATTTTTGTTAAAGACACCAAGTTGAAGTAATTTGCCTTTTTTTGCTAATTTTAATTACTGCCTTTGTGAATATATTTATAACTGCCAAATATTCAAGTAATGATGTGTTCAGTGATGGCATTCATCAGGTTGTCATTCATTTTTGTGAAGTTAAAACTAATTGGCAATGCTTTCAAGAGTGGCTTGTTAAAAAAAAAAAAAAAGAAAAAAAAAAGTTTAGATAGATGTGTTAGTCAGGAAAAAAGGCCTCAAACTGCCCAGCAAAACAGATGGTTCAATATAAATAAAACAAATTGCATGTTTGCCAAGCTGCATGGATGGCCTGCTGTGTAAAGGCAAGAAAACAGTAATATATCTTTAATACATCTTTTCTGACGAAATCAGTGCTTGAGACATGAATTCTGAGTTTCATGATTTTTAACAAAAAGTAACATAATAAAAAGTAACATCATAGTAGATCTTTCTGATGGTAAAAGAAGTGTATTCTGAATATTTTACCATGTAAGTGTTATGTGGATATCAGGAAGTCCTGAAATATTATATGCAATCATTTCTTAATACTTCACCTAGGAGCTTCAACTCTGTATTTATAAATTAAGTGAATATATCCCAAACCCATATCACATAACAGGAGGCCATTGATTCTTCAGTTAACTAAAGCCTTTTATAAATGTTACCCTGTTTTGCCTATTGAAAAAGAGAGATGGGTGTGTCTTTCACAGAGCAGGGCTAGATGAGGTGGAGAGGAACTAGTGCCCCTACTGTTTCTTACCTCCCTTGAGCCTACAGTGCCTAAAATGAGCTCAGTTTTCTGATAAAGATTCACTCTGCAATAAATCAATAATAAAAAATTGGCCAAAAACTAACAAAAATATTTAGTTAGAAATTAAGGAATACATTGCTAACCAATCCTGCATGATGGTCGTCAAAAGGTAGTCCCTGTTTCAGCAGCACTAACTCACCTGAGAACATGTTAGAAATTCACATTATTGGGCCTCACTCCAGATCTACTAAATGAGAATCTCTGGGACTGGGCCCAGCAATCTGTATTGTAACATACTCTCTGGGTGATTATGATACAAACTAAAATTTGAGAGACATTGTCACAGAACATATGAAGCAAAAAAAGGAAATATAAATTTTTAGAAAATCATGAAAAGAATGCTGTCTACTTATGGAACAGTGGAATTTGTACTGATGTATATGCTTATGAACTGATATGCTTAGATATTTTGAAAAGGTCCAAATTGATAATTTGAAGCTATAATTTATATTTTAAATGTTTAAGGTCATTAAAGGAATAATGAGATATCCACATTCTTTTTAGGGATGCAGCATAATGTTAAAAACAATACATAAATAGCAGGGTGCATATATATGTGTTTTATATTTAACCTGGAAATAAACACTTAAAAAGTTAAATACATAAACAAATGTAAAAAAAAATGCCACTTATTAAAATGGAGCATGCAGAGACTCAGGACACACAAAGTAAAATTCAATTTTAATTGACTTAATATTTTTGGGTGCCTTTTCTTTGTAATGAAACATTGTAGCAAATGACAACTCCTGATCCTAGTTTCTTGAGAACTAGATACTTGAATCAGTCCAGTCCAGTTCAGTCAGTTGCGTCTGACTCTTTACAACCCCATGGACTGCAGGATGCCAGGCTTCCCTGTCCATCACCAACCCCTGGAGTTTACTCAAACTCATGTCCGTTGGGTCGGTGATGCCGTCCAACCATCTCATCCTCTGTCATCCCCTTCTCCTTCTGCCTCCAATCTTTCGCAGCATCAGGGTCTTTTCACATCAGTCAGTTCTTCGCATCAGGTGGCCAAACTATTGGAGTTTCAGCTTAAGTATCAGTCCTTCCAATGAATATTCAGGACTGATTTCCTTAAGGATGGACTGATTGAATCTCTTGCACTCCAAGGGACTCTCAAGAGTCTTCTCCACAGTTCAAAAGCACCAGTTCTTCAGTGCTCAGCTTTCTTTATAGTCCAGCTCTCAGATCCATACGTGACTACTGGAAAGACCATAACTTTGACTAGATGGACCTTTGTTGACAAAGTAGTGTCTCTGCTTTTTAATATGCTGTCTAGGTTGGTCTTAACTTTTCTTCCAAAGAGCAAGCATCCTTTAATTTCATGGCTGCAGTACCATCTGCAGTGATTTTGGAGCCCCCCAAAATAAAGTCTTTCACTGTTCCCCCATCTATTTGCCATGAAGTGATGGGACCAGATGTCATGATAACCTGAGCATATTCAAGTCTGTGGATAATCCATGAATCTAAGATATTCCTTAATTTTTAGTAGAGAAATAATTTGAAATGAGGATCTGGTTGTAAAATATGCATTTTTTGGCTTCAGAAGAATTTAGCACATTACCAAATATCTTCTTTAACTCTATAGTTTATCTGTTATCTATACTTGAAGTACTGTATACAAAGGCTGGATAGAGTACATTACATTAAAAACTATAAGATATTTGAAGCATAGAGAATAAGTCTTATTTTGCCTCTCAGTAGTCTTTTCCCATTTTTGCCTGATGGTTTTTGGTACTTAGTTACAAAGACTAATTATTTAGAACATAATTATTGTACCAGGAAAATACATTTTCCTAGGGGTAGTAAGTGATTGAATGTTACAAATCGTAAATGATCCTTCAAGTTACAAAATGGTCAGAGTACATAATTTAAAATAATGGATAGAGTACAAAAAGTTTTAGGAATATAATAAAGTTCCAAGAGGAATTTTTGTGACAGCATCATTAATACCAGTTTTGACATATTAAATATTTAGAAATTCAATGCATTAATTTTCTAAGAACTGGGCACATTCTTGAAATAGTTGAAACAATACCTTTAAAATGGAACTCTAAAGAAATGGAGAAAGAGATAGAATTTAAGCTGCTCTAAGATGTATATTTTTCCTTTGATCTTTATATAATACAGTGTTACATTGCTAGCACAGTTAATGACATTCATAAAATAATAATACATGACTAGTTGTATTCTATACTAATCCAGATAAAAAGACAATTGTGAAGATTAAGAATATTTGCCTTTACTAATATTGATGCAGACTCCGTAAGTTTAAATGTACTTAAGTTGTTTAGAGTTAAAATTATTTTATCCAGGTGCTTCTCAAATGAAATATTAAAACTAAATTACTGGGATCTCTTATTCAAAAGAAAGTATATAAAGTAGTTATTGAGGGTTTTTTTTTTTTTTTTTTTTTATTCATTTGCAAATACTATGTAAATATAGGTACTTTTAAAACAAGTATTAATATTTTGAAAAATGAAGATTAGGCAAGGAATAATATGAGAAAAGTATAAAAATGTATATTTGTATGCAGTTTTAATTCTATATATTTGGTTTTTATAGCATACTTGTTTAATATACGTATTTGGTTAACTTTAAATCATTAAATGTAATTGTACACATAAGTACAGGTATGTATATATACATATGTGGGTATATATGTGATATGTATATACAAGTTATGAAACATGTGGAAACTAACATTTCTTCAATAATTCAATATTGAGATCAATTATATCAATATTTCATAATTATAGCCTCTTAATGAAAGCCTATCCGTAATAAAAAGTTTCCTTATGGCTCACTGAATTAATTTTGCACATTAAATGCAAGGTAATAGTGAGAATCTATGTGCCATTTCCCCACAGAGTTGATAAGTCTCAAGCTCCCATCACAGAGTAGTCATAGTACTTTTAATGATGGTGGAGTCACTTGTTATGACAAATTATTAGTACTTAAACACCCAGCAAACTAAAATGGCATCCTGTCAATTTCTACACTTTAGATATGATCAACAATAGGCTATTACAGCAATAATTAAGCAATAACTCATCACTGAAATGGTAATGCTATTAAATCTAGACAGGAGGAGAAAGTGATACTATAAGGCTATAAAATACAGTTCTTCAGTTATATTAGGAGTTAAATGTTAAAAGATCAACTAATATAAAGTCAGATAATATAATGGGCCATAATTCTTACAGAATGGCAAATAATATACAAAAGCATTGGCATGGAAACAACTTGCTTATGTTGTTATAATTTCTAATGAAAAATTGTATGATTTAGAAATATTTTGACCAATATATATGTTTAGTTCAAATTTGGTTTTAAATGTAAAATGTAATTAAATGAGTTGTGTATGTTATTATCTAGCATATTACTATACCCTATGGTGATAGTCTAGTAATTAAAAAAATAAAAAAGCTCTTTCTGTAAATATATAATGGGAGGAAAATGAGGAAAAACTGTTACTTCAGAATATGCTGTTAAAAATTTTCAATGAAATATTCTTAATTGCATTTAACTATGCCAGTCTCTGGGTTTCTCTGGTGACTCAGATGGTAAGAATCTGCCTGCAATGCAGGAGACCTGGATTTAATCCCTGGGTCTGGAAGATATCCTGGAGAAGGAAACGGCTGCCCACTCCAATATTCTTGCCTGGAGAATTCCGTGGGCAAAGGAGCCTGGTAGGCTACAGTCCATGGGATCACAAAGAGTTGGACACCACTGAGTGATTAACACTTTCACCTTCACTTTTCATGCCAGTCTCTAATATAGTGATTGAGTTTAGGTAATAATCATAATCTATTCTGTACTGCCATTATCAATAATAAAGCATTACAGGTCACAGTAACACTTCAGCATATGAGCCAATATTACAAGCTCTAGGGGCACTGTTACCAGTCATTATCAAGTAGCTAGCAGAGCCCTGTATATTCTGAAAAGAGAAAAGAAAGATTGAATGTACCACTTAGAATAATATTGAAATATCTTAAACAAAGTAAAATAATATACATAAGTGTGTTTGGTGCTTTGTTTACTTTTTGATATCAGGAAGGCATTTAAAAAGTTTTTTGTAACAATAATTTTTGAATGCTATATGTGGGATCAGCTCCCAGGCATCTGGCAATCATCTGAATTATCTCAATCCTGTCTTTCACCTAACTCCATATCTCTGTTACCAAGTTTTGTTGGTTTTATACTTTTAACATTTTTCCAAAGCTACTTACATATCTATTGTTAGCACAGTAATTAAATGAGTGATAAGACACTATCTGTACTACTTAGCAGTCATAACTTCTTTTCTAATCTCTGTTATAGCTTTATTCAATTGTGTCCTTTACATATCCTCTAGGGAGACTAGTCTAAAACAAAAGCACATTATACCTTTAGGTAGTTTCTCATTACTTTGAATGTGATGCACATTTGATCAGTTAGATGAGTAGTTCTAAAACATTACTGTATGTGTGAATCACTTGATGAACATGTTAGATTCACTTCACTAGCTAAATTCCAGAGCTTAGCCCTCAGAAGGTCTAATCTAGAAGGTCTACATGGGGTCAGGAGTCTACATTTTATTTTATTTTTTTTAGTTTTCTTTTTTTATCGGAATATAGATGATTTAGAGTGTAGTTTTAGTTTCAAGTATATAGCAAAGTGAATCATATGTATATATATCTCCATCCTTGTTCATATTCTTTTCTCATATAGTATTTACAAAATCCTGAGTAGAACTTCCTGTGCTATACAGTAGGTTCTTATTAGTTATCTATTTTATGTGAAAATAGTGTGTGTATGCTAACCCCAATATCCTAATTTTTCCCTTTCCCTCATGTTTCCCCTTTGGTAACCATGTGTTTAATTTTCAGATCTATGAGTCTGTTAGTGTTTTTTAAGTAGGTTAGTTTGTATCACTTTTAAATTAGATTTCACTTAAAGTGATACCATATGATTTGTATCTTTGTTTGACTTACTTCACTTAGTATGATAATCTCTCTGTTCATCCATGTTGCTGTAAATGGTGTTATTTTGTTCTTTTTAATGGCTGAGTAATATTCCATTGTATATATTACTACATCTTCTTTATCCAGGAATGTATAGGTTCCTTCCATGTCTTGGCTATTGTAAATAGTGTTGTAGTAACTTTGGGGTGTGTGTGCCTTTTCAAATTATGATTTTCTCCAGATATATGACCAGGGGTGGGATTGACAAATTATATGGTAGCTCTATATTTAGTTTTTTAAGGAAACTCCATACTGTTCTCCATCATGGTTGTATCAATTTACATTCCCACCATCAGTGTAGAAGGAGGGTTCTCTTTTCTCTACATCCTCTCTAGTAATTATTGTTCATAGACTTTCCGATGATATCCATTCTGACCCATGTGAGATGATACCTCATGGCAGTTTTTGTTTGCATTTTTGTAATAATTAGTGACATAGAGCATCTTTCCATGTGTTTTTGGACATCTGTATTTCTTTGGGGAAGTGTCTTTTTAGGTCTTCTGCCCATTTTTTGATTGGATTGTTTTATTATATATTGAGCTGCAAGAGCTATTGGTATATTTTAGAGACTAACCTCATCAGTCACTTCATTTGCAAATATTTTCTCCCATTCTGTAGATTATCTTTTTGCTTGTGATATCCTTTGGTGTGCTAAAGCTTTAAGTTTAAAGTCCCCCCCCCCTTTTTTTTAATTCTAGGAGGTAAAAAATCAGAAAAGAGCTTGCTGTCATTTATGTCAGAGTGTTCTGCCTGTGTTTGCCTAGAGCTTTTAGTATCTGGCTATACTTAGGTCTTTAATCCATTTTTAAGTTTATTTTTGTGTATATGGTATTAAAGAGTGTTCTAATTTTATTCTTTCACATGAAGCTGTCCAGTTTTCCCAGCACCACTTACTGAAAAGACTGTCTTTTCTCCATTGTATATTCTTGTCTCCTTTGTCATAGATTAGTTGACCACATGTGTGTAGGTCTGTCTCTGGAATTCCTGTCCTATTTTATGGATCAATATTTCTATTTTTGTTCTAGTACATTTTTGATGACTAAGCTTGTAGTAAAGTTTGAAGTCAGGTAGCCTGATTTCCTCCAGTTCCGTTTTTATTTATTTATTTTTTAGATTACTTTGGTTGTTTGGGGTCTTTTATGTTTCCACACAAATTGTAAATATTTTTGTTCTAGTTCTGTGTGAAATGCCACTGGTAATTTGATAAGGATTGCATTAAATCTATAGATTGCTTTGGGTGGTATAGTCCATTCTCATAATATTGAGTTTTCCAGTCCAAGAACATGGTATATCTCTCTGTGTGTCTACCAGTTGCCCTAGATGACCTGGCTGTTTCGCACTATTTAACATATTTTAAGCTTAACAGTACAAATTTGTCTGTAGTACTCTCTCTCTTCCTTCATGCCGAGGGATGTCAAGGGAAGTATAAACAGAAATTGTCTATAATAATGAAGATAGGGAATGACAGGGCTGCTATATTTCTTTACAGGGTAATCAGAGATGACATCTATGTTATGATGGCTTTTGAGTGGAAAGCCTAATGAAGTAAAGGGAAAAGCCTATTAACATCTGTATTAAAACCATTCTGGACAAAGACACAGGTTCTGAATCTGGAGTTCAATGGAAAAGGAGTTATCAAAGGAGACAGAGTTTGAGATGTAGGGAGAAACATCATCTTTTAAGGCTGGATGATAGAGATTTCCAGTAAAGAATACATAGAGTGCTAGGTAAAAATGCACACTCCATTACTGAATTTTTCTGAGGTAGAGAAGCCCCCACGGTCTATACTTCAAAAATGTTTCCAAAGGGATCTTCCTGACACAGGAATTGAACCAGGGTCTCCTGCATTGCAGGCAGATTCTTTACCAGCTGAGCTACCAGGGAAGGCTGGATTATGATATAATATATAATAAATTAAATTTCTAATGTAATGGAAAGACATTGTAGGAGAGTAGCTCTCAAGCTCAGCCAAACATCGGAGTTCCCTATCAGACTGGTTAAAATAAATTGCTAAGCTTCATCTTCAGATTTTTCTGATTCAGTAATTTGGGGAGTTGGGCCTGAGAATTTGCATTTTTAACAAGTTCCTAGGTGATGCTAATACTTCTTGGTGCTGGGATCATATTTTGAAAACCACTGAAAAATGTTGAGCTAAACCAGGCACAGGATGTAGAGCTGGTGGTGTCTGAAGGTGCGTCTCATGCGGAATTGGGTGGTATAGAGTAGCGGGTGCTGGTGGGGGTGGCTGGGAGAAGGAGGAGGCAGTGGTGGCAAATCACTTGTAAATGGTGACAAAGCAGGATCAGAGGCCTTAATTCCAGGAGTGTGAAAGAGTGTTGTGCTTTCATGGGACTCTTCTTTATTTTATTCTATTTTTGGGAGGATGGAGGGGGGCTTTTCTTTATGAACCAAACTGTGTGAAGGTAGCCATAAAGGATAAACAAGTGAAGTACATTACAGTGGTTGGAATAAAAATTGGGATGAATGGGTTCCAAAGTAAGGTACTCAAATATGTGGGCACCAATCTGCAGAAACAATGAGAACTTCAAAAAGCCAATCAGGAGCAGTATGCAGAGGGAAAGATCACGAAGGGCTGCCCCTGGAAAGAAGACCTCTGGTCTGCAACAGAAAAATGTTGAAGTGAAAACAAAGAAGAACAAAACATCTGGAAATAGAGAAGGTACCAATGAGACATCTCAGTCTCAGGAGAAAAGGGCCCAAGTAGATCCTACTGCTGAAAATGAGGAAACATTCATGAACAGAGTTGAAGTTAAAATAAAGATTCCAGAAGAACTAAAACCATGGCTTTTTGATGAGTAGGACTTAGTTACCTGGCAAAATCAGCTCTTTTATCTTCCTGCCAAGAAGAATGTGGATTCCATTCTAGAGGATTATGCAAATTAAAAGACTCTCAAGGAAACACAAATAGTAAGGAGTGTGCTGTTTAAAGGAGTCCTGGAAAGGCTAAAGGAATACTTCAGTGTAAAGCTAGGCACTCAGCTTTACATTTGAGAGACCACAGTACTCTGAAATCCTCGCAGACCTCTCTGATGCACCCATGTCCCAGGTGTATGGAGCGCCACATTTGTTGAGACCATTTGCATAAATTGGAACAATGTTGGCCTATACGCCTCTGGATGAGAAAAGTCTTGCTTTATTACTGAATTATCTACGTGATTTCCTAAAATATCTGGCAAGAACGTTACAACTTTGTTTAGTGACGGCACTTATGAAGTGGCTTCTCCAGAGTACCTTCAGAAAGCTGTGTGAGGCATTTATACTCACTTATGTTTGGATCTCTGTAAAATCATTTTTGTTTTTTAGTCTTTCTCTTGTATGAATAATGTACTTTGGAAATGTTAGTGTGTAACAGGATTGTTGGATATCTGTTTGATTTCAAAGAGAGAAAATAAAAGAAGTTACAGCTACTTTTTTCTTTTTTTTCATTTCAAAGTTGCTACCAGGGTATTCAACGATGGCCAATAGAGAGACATACTGTAGAGTGTTTCATTGCTTAATTGACAAAGCTGCTTTTGAATGCTTGTGGTTCTAGTGTGTAGTGATAGTACACACTTTTATAAAATGTATTAATGCTGTATGACAAAATGCTCTGATTCCTAGTGCCAAAGGATCAATTCAGCTGAACACACATATCCATTTTCTGTCCCCACCCCCCACTTTTTTAATGGTGCTTACTTCAAGAGCCCATCCTTTACAAGTCATCCTTGTTGTTTATTAAGCATTTTATCTTTGTTCAGATTGTTGAAGGATGGTCACTTGTTTCATAGCTTTTGCATTTTATTATGTTTTAACATGACAAATACATTGCACTGTAGCTACAGTTTTCTGGAAAAGCTAGTGTTTTAGAAATCATTTTTCAGATCGTCAATAATTTTTTCTTTAAATGTCTAAAAAAAGAAAAATGTTGAGCTACATAACAAAGACCAGTTTATAATTTCAAAGGGTCCAAAGGCCAATTCACAGGTAATTAAGACCAAGAGGTACAAGGGCAATTTCTGGCAAGAATAGACTTCTAATTATCCAAGTGGTAAGACATTAATTCTTTTTTTTTTTTTTTAAGCTAAAAAGACTGGCAGTGAGGCTGCAGTGTATATAGTGAAAGGAAGGTGGTCAGAGAACTCAAATTCTTATTGGAGAGAGATCGAGCAAGATCCTCCAGGTCCTTATAGGCCATGTTTGTCAAAAAATTAAAATATAAAGATGCATTGGATGGCTTTAAAGGAAAAAACATCATCATCAGAATTATTTTAAATGTTTGAGGGAATGCTAAACTGACAGGAAACTAGAACACTAAAGAAGATAAAAGAATAGGAAACATGTTGATTTCAAAGTTATAATGATCTGTTTCCTGTGTCCCTATACTAATGAATGTTAATACTAAAAATAATTTAGTTAAGTAAACGTATATGAAATAATTTTCAATATTTAGGTGACTATAAAAATGTAGGTTATTTTTGGTATTAATACTCATTTGTATTTTTCCAGTTCCTTCCTGGTGGCTCAGCTAGTAAGGAATATGCCTGCAATGCAGAAGACCCGGGTCCAATCCCTGGGTCGGGAAGATCCACTGGAGAAGGGGATGGCAACCCACTCCAGGATTCTTTTTGTGAAAGTAAAAGTGAAAGTCTCTTAATTGTGTCTGACTCTTTGCGACCCCATGGACTAGAAAGTCCATGGAAATCTCCAGGCCAAAAAACTGGAGTGGGTAGCCTTTCCCTTCTCCAGAAGATCTTCCCAACCCAGAGATCAAACCCAGGTCTCCCGCATTGCAAGTGGATTCTTTACCAGCTGAGCCACAAGGGAATATAGTCACCTGAAATTTGAAGACTAATTATTTCATATACATTTACTTAACTAACTTTATAATAATCACTTGAAGTGGATAGAAATTAATACCTCTCATGAGAATATAAAGGGCTTCCCTGATGGCTCAGATAGTAAAGAATCTGCCTGCAATGTGGGAGACCTGTGTTTGATCCCTGGGCTGGGAAAATCCCTTGGAGGAGGGCATGGCAATCCACTCCAGTATTCTTGCCTGGAGAAGCCCCAAGAACAGATGTGTTGGGTGAGCTACAGTCTATGGAGTCACAAAGAGTTGTACATGACTGAGTAACTAAGCACATGCAAATATAAAGGGAGTTTTTATTAAAATGAACTGAATTCTTGATACTTAATCAAACAGATTTATGAGATATCTTGGAGATAACCTATAAAGTGAGTTCAGCCATGTCATAGGATTAGTCACAGGTTCACTAACACGTATTGATGAAAAAATGCAACTCCCTTTGGTGGTAAACATGCTTGTAAATAGGCTGAAAGAACCCCAGATGTATACTAGGTTGACTGAAATAGTCATATGTTTTCATTTCTCTTATCCATCAATCATTTATTGAGTATATGGCTTTTCAAAACAATTAAAGGAAATATTGGAAATTTTAAAAATGTCCCTAAAAAGAAAACATTAGCTATCTTATTAATGTGTTTTACTTCGTGTAGCTTAGGTACACTGTAAAGTAGTTTTATGTTATTCTACTTATCCAATACTATACCTCACACATACACACTCACATGAACATATGTATATACTCATATGCACCTACATTCACTATTCTGCATGAATTATTTCTTTTGTACGTTGTAGTTGTTGTTCAATCACTAAGTTGTGTCCAACTGTGTGACCCCATGGACTGCAACAGTCCAGGCTTCCATGTGCTTCACAATCTCCCAGAGTTGACTCCAACTCATGTCCATTGATTTGGTAATGCCATTCGACCATCTCACGCTCTGTCTCCCCCTTCTCCTCCCGTCCCCAATCTTACCCAGCATCAGGGTCTTTTCCAATGAGTCGGCTCTTCCCATCAGGTAGTCAAGCTATTGGAGCTTCAGTTTCAGCATTAGTCCTTCCAATGAATATTCAGGGCTGATTTCCTTTAGGGTTGACTGGTTTGATCTCCGTGCTGTCCCAAGGGACTCTCAAGAATCTTCTCCAGCACAATTCAAAAGCATCAATTCTTCAGTGGTCAGCTTTTATTGGTCCTCCTCTCATATCTGTACATGACTACTGGAAAAAAACAACTTAGACTATACAGATGTTTGTCAGCAAAGTAATATCTTTGCTTTTTAATGTGCTATCTAGGTTTGGCATAGCTTTCCTTCCAAGGGGCAAGTGTCTTTATTTTCATGGTTGCAGTCACCATCAGCAGTGATTTTGGAGCCAAGAAAATAAAATCTCTCTGTTTCCACTTTTTCCCCATCTATTTGTCTTGAAGTGATTAGACTGGATGCCAAGATATTAGTGTTTTGAGTATTGAGTATTTCACTCTCCTCTTTCACCTTCATCAAGAGGCTCTTTAGTTCCTCTTTGCTTTCTGCCATTAGAGTGGTATCATCTGCATATCTGAGGTGTTTCTATTTCTCCTGGCAATCTTGATTCCAATTTGTGATTCCTTCAGCCCAGCATTTCACATGATGTACTCTGCATGAGTTAAACAAGGTGACAATATACAGCCTTGATGAACTCATTTCCCAGTTTTGTATGGGGAAACATAGATTAGATCAAAATAATATCCATAAGAAAGAACAAAAAGAAAGGAAGAGATAGAGAAATTAAAATAGCTCAATTTAAGAATATTATAATTTGATGTTGATGAAATAAGGAAATAAGGTAATTTCTGACTATTGTTCATTAGTAGACGTTGCTGCCTGATTTTCTAATATTACCAAATTATACTAACTTCATGAGGCTGCCTATATTATATAGAAGGAAAAAATGGTGACATAATTTTGGCTAAAACAATGGAGATAAATCCAAGTTTATCAGTCATTTCTTAATGGAAATTTATATACTTTACCTTTTTCACTCATAAAGTCTGAATCCATTTTGTGACTTGGAGTACATTGATAAGAGTGTAGTTTCATGGTGAGGGGAACACTCCTACCTTGTAACCAAGCTGCTGATCCAAGCCTGATTAATGTAGTATTCCATCATACCATCTACATGAAATTTTTCAAGTATTATATCATACTAGCTACATGAAGAATTGCACAGGTCTATATATTTGGCATGATGTTAAGAGTAATTGGCAAAAGTTTATATGGCTCAACATTTAACAGGGCGTTTAGAACACCCCCCTCCCCCAATTTATTATTCCTATGACAAATATAACAGAGTGTGTTTTCTAAGAAAATTTAACAATTAACTCCTATTCCATATACTCTTTCTGCAATGTGGTCTTGTCATTTCTCCATCAAAAATTGGAGTATGTTTTTCAATTTCTTTCTCTCAAGGCAAGTGTAGTATGAATATTCTACCATTAGAATATATCAGGAATGTTGCTGGTCTGTTAGTAAGCATTTGCCATTTCTTATCTTATGGGACACTCACTCTTGAGATCCTCTCACTCAGAAACGACCTACCATGTTGTGTGAAGAGGAACCCAAGCCCATGTGGCAAGTTCATATACAGGAATTCTGCGCTACAACTCCAGCTTAGTTCCCAGCAGACAACCAGACAATTCTGCCATCCAAGTTAGTGGGTCACCTGCTCTGAGTGGACCCAAATAGGGGATCTCAAGTAAGAATCACTCACCTAAGTGTAGTCAAATCACTGCACCACAGAGATACTTTGTTATAAGCCACTAAAATTGGGCCATTTGTTATGTAAGAACGGACAAGTGGAATATCAACAAACACTCCGGCTTGAAAGTCTGTAAGTCCTTCATTAAGGAACTTAAAGAAGTCTCTGGAATTTTCTCTGGGCTTTGGAAATGCATATTCTGTTCTAAAGAATATTAGTTGTCAGGATACAAATTAGCTCAAAATTATGAACACCTGGTGACAAAATGCTTGTCCCAATAAGAACCTTCTAGGTACATGCTGATGAAGAAAAAGTGAAATGTCCTTATCTTTTGAAAATTTCTCCAGTCTCTCTCCCTTGATTTTTCCTATAGAAGGCAACTGCCTCTACCCTCCAAGTATACAATTTTCAGGGTTTATACTTACAGCCAAGGTTTTCTATAAGCATCTCTGTCTTGATTTGGGGGAAGAATGTTCTCACTCTCCTGATCGGTCTCAGTTCATCCTCCCAGTGATTGGATGTACTTTCTTGTCTTATACACAAGATCTTGCTGGTTCACAGTGATATAAAATTTTAGAATTTTAAAGTATGAATTATTATTCAGTGTTTCTAATGGTAGCCTGTCATCTAATTAAAGTGTTCATGTCATCACCATCACCCTAAAAAAGTACAGAGAAGATTAGATAAGTGGTTTCCAAAAGTTGTTCTTTTAATGATTTTTCCCCTCTTCATTGCATTATAACATTGAATTCAATATCCTATTTAGATTATTAGGTTAAGGAAGCTTCTAGAATTATAATACATGCTGTACTAAATTCTTTTCTCATTACATACCTCTGAAAATTCAGCAATCACTTTGAATTGCTCTAATAAGATCAATTTCTTCAGTAATTGTGTTTCATAAAGATACTTTCTTCAGTCACAAGAGGTAGTGGTCACTTATTACACAAGTTAGTCAAGTTAATTGGTCATAGGAATGAATTATACTTCCCATTGTTACTTTGAATTTTAGTTTTTTTATTTTTTTAATGGTGGAAAATTATTAATAAATTACAAACTGATAATGTCTTTTATTTAGGCAAATTTAAGGTACCTAGCTGTTACATTTTTAAATGTTCTTTAAGGTTTTATTTTTCTTTTTATTGATATACTTCAGATGCCAGGAGATTAATATACACTGTAACCTGGGCAGTGAATATAATTATTATTGCCATTGGAGAAATACAACTATGGAATTATAAGACACAAGAGACAGCAAAGGTTTTAAAAATCCAAGAGGGGTGATAATTTTATTTTAGAACATTTATTATTATACAATCTTAGAAGTTGAAGATAGACTTTAAAAAAAAAAGCCAATAAAATGCTCATAGTGTTCCATTATTTGTTAAAGCCATCTGGAATTTGAGTACATTTTGTATCCTGTTATTTTCTGGAGAATAGTTATTTGATGGTATTTGTGCCCTTGCAGCATTTTAATACTTAGATACATCAGAAAAATATTCCAATAAGCCACTGAAATTAAATGCAAAACACTATTGCAACTACATTTAACTTACGTTTATCCATACTTGATGACAAATTAAGTAAATGAGAATACAATGTGGATTTTAACTTTAGCAAGTTAACTTTGAGTGCCTTCTGTCTTTGCAAATTTATCACAGAAAAACAATACAAATATTTAGGTCACTGGATCTTTTAAAAGGCTAGGTTTCTTGAAATTGTAAATAAGCAAGTTATCTGTTATGAAACAGCTTTTAAAAAACTAGTGTATGTTCAAAGTATTAGTTTTTTTCTTTTTTCTTTTTTATTAATGTAATGACATCTCATTGTTTCTTACAAAATTCTATTTTAGACTGAGGAGAAGATATTGAAGTGTTCATTTTGTTCTTGTTGTTCAGGTGACTTCGACACCCTGGGCTGCAGCACACCAGGCCTCCGTGACCCTCTCTATCCCCTAGAGTTTACCCAAATTCATGTCCACTGAGTCGGGATGCTCTCCAGCCATCTCCTCCTCTGACTCCCTCTTCTCCTTTTGCCTTCAATCTTTCCAGCATCAGAGTCTTTTCCAATGAGTTGTCTGTTCACATCAGGCCACAGTATTGGAGCTTCAGCTTCATCATCAGGCCTTCCAATGAACATTCAGGATTGATTTTCTTTAGGATGGACTGGTTTGGTCTTGCAGTCCAAGAAACTCTCAAGTCTTTCCTAGCATCACAATTCAAAAGCATCAGTTCTTCAGCACTCTTTTTGATCAAACTCTCACATCTGTCCCTGACTACTGGAAAGACCATAGCTTCGACCATATGGCCCTTTGTTGGTAAAATGATGCCTTTGCTTTTTAATACACTGTCTAGTTTTGTCATAGCTTTCTGTCCAAGGATCAGGCATCTTTTAATATCATGGCTGCAGTCGCCATCTGTTGTAATTTTGGAGCCCAAGAAAATATAATATTTTACTACTTCTACTTTCCCCCTTCTATTTGCCATGAAGTAATGGGATCAGATGCCATGATATTATTTTTTTGAATGTTGGGTTTTAAGCCAGCTTTTTCACTCTCTTTCACCTTCATCAAGAAGCTCTTTAGTTCCTCTTCAGTTTATGCCATTAGAGTAATGTCACCAGCATGTCTGAGGCTGTTGATATTTCTCCCAGCAATCTTGATTCCACTTTGTAACTCATCCAGCCCAGCATTTCTCATGATGTACTCTGCATATAAGTTAAATAAACAGGGTGACAATATATAGCCTTGTTGTACTCCTTTCTCAATTTTGCCAGTCAGCTGTTTCATGTAGGGTTTTGACTCTTGCTTCTTGACCCTCATACAGGTTCCTCAGCAGGTGGGTAAGGTGATCTGGTTCTCCATCTCTTTAAGAGTTTTGTTGAGTTTGTTGTGTTCCACACAGTTAAAGGCTTTAGCCTAGTCAATGAAGCAGAAGTAGATGTTTTGGGGAATTCCCTTGTTTTTTCTATGGTCCAATGGATGTTGGCAATTTGATACCTGGTTTCACAACCTTTTCTAAATCCAGCTTGTACATCTGGAAGTTCTCAATTAAAGTACTGCCGAAGGCTAGCTTGAAGGATTTTGAGCATAACCTTACCAGCATGTGAAATGTGTACAATTATCTGATAGTTTGAACATTCTTTGACACTGCCCTTCTTTGGGATTGGAATGAAAACTGACCAAATTTGCTGACATATTGAGTGCAGCACTTTAAAAGTCTTCATGTTAGTGTTAACACAAACTACATTTTGCTCCCCAATGTAGATGGGCTGGGCTAGAGCAAAAGAAAGGGAGGGACCATATAAAAGGTTATTTTATTCTCTTAGTGATGATAAACTGGGCTAAAGCAGTGAATATGCAGATTAAAATATAGGAAGGTATTTGTAAAATATTAAAAGCATTGAACTTTTTGAACATAGAACTGACATAGAATTCAACACTGAATACTTTGCATTCTAATCAGATAAAGATGCTTTTAGAATAATAAGTAATAAAATAAATGAAATAAATTCTTTTCTAAGTACCGCCAATATTTTTTAAACTATCAAATAGCACAAAGGGATAAAAAGAGCAATGCTAAACTGCCAAATTAAAAATAAAGGATATATGTAAGTCACAATATGTGTTCAATCAAGTCATAATGCTGTATAACTTAAACTTATACAGAGCTAAATGTAAATTATATCTCAATAAAATTGGGGGAAGTAAAACATGCTTCTGCCAGTTACCTAAATCTGTTTCAGCCTTTAAAAAAGAGTTGGAAAACTTGCTTTGTAAATATGTAAAACAAAAAACACTTTGCATCTAATAAATCCACTTTGAAAATAAATACAGTCCTTTTCAAAGTCAACAGCCTCATATTTTATAAAGATATTGTATAGTGTATAAAGTAGAGGATACATATTGTATACTCTATTGAGTATACATGTTGTATAAAGTATATTCAGAAGATATATACCTAAGTGTAACAAAGACATTTAAAAAATAAGATATCTGACAAGTACAAATGCTAAAAACAAACAAAAATATTTCATATTAAGAAAATTGAAATTCAAGGCAAAAGCAATTCAGTGTGGCATAAGTATCTTATTTCCATAATCATAACACTTGAAGGAAAATTAAAATAGCTGTTGATGCTTTTTATATAAAATAGCCTAGCATTAAATCATTGTTGGAAATAGCATATATTAGAAAAGATTTTTTGTAAATCCTATAAGCATAAACTATATTGAAGATTAATCATAATAATTGAGGTCAATATTTATCTTAGGAGGTGAAACTTTAATACTTTTTAAATGAAAGATATTTATTAGCAATTCATAATGTTGAGGAAAGAATGGGGAGATTTTTACATAAGTAGCCAGGGTTAGGCTTATTAGACATTTCCATCCATGAATCAAAGATAAACTTTTGATTCAAAGAAAATATTCTGTCAAAAGCCCAGTACAAGTAATACAACACACAGAAGATGTTAGTACTAATGTAAAGACAAAACTATGTAAAATAGATGACCAGTGCAAGTTAGATGCATGAAGTAGGGCACTCAAAGGTGGTGCTCTGGGACAACCCAGAGTGATGGGGTGGGGAGAGAGGTAGTCAAGGGGCAGTTTCAGGATGGAAGGACACATGTACACCCATGGCTGATTCATGTCGATGTATGGCAAAAACCACCACAATATTGTAAAGTAATTAGCCTTCAGTTAAAATTAATTAATTAATTTAAAAAATACTAAATTAATAGGCAGGTTTTTGCAACAGACATTTGTCTTTGAAGAAGAGATTTTCTGGGATTGAAATCTGTTGGATGCCAGAAACTGAGAACTGCTGTTTCCCAAACATGTTGGCAGCTTACCTACCAGTGGATGAATCTAAGAACTGCTTAGTTCTATGTTACCAGTTTTGACATGGAGCACAACAGGCTGTGTAAGACATTTGGAGAAGGAAGGATCATCCTCTCTTGCACTCTGAAGAATCACTGCAGGTTTCTGACCTTGGGCTGCTGGTAATGAGTGGTATTCAGTTCCTGGGTTTCTGTTGGTCTCCAAGTGAGATCTGTCTTTCCTGACAGCTCAGATGGTAAAGAATCTGCCTGCAATGCAGGAGACCCCGGTTCAGTTCCTGGGTTGGGAAGATCTGCTGGAGAAGGGGTAAGCTACCTACTCCAATATAGAGAGCTTCCCTTGTGGCTTAGCTGGTAAAGAATTCGCCTGCCATGCGGGAGACCTGGATTTGATCCCTGGGTTGGGAAGATCCCCTGGAGAAGGGAAAGGCTACCCACTCCAGTACTTTGGCCTGGAGAATTCTGTGGAATGTATAGTACATGGGGTCGCAAAGAGTCGGACACAAGTGAGATCAGCATTTGTGTTCAGGATGTCATAGGTTTCACTTTAACAACTTTATGTGTGAAATGTGATACCTGGAAAAGGCTATTTAAACTTAATGAATCATAGATTCCTTGCCTATAAAATGGAAATAACAGTTTTTGCACAAGTTGTTATAAGGCTAATGTAAGATATTCTTCCTTGTTTACTAAAAACAGTGCCTGACATATCATCTCTCTATTGTCAATCATATTTTTAAGTATAAATAAATATTAACTACATTTCCATAATTCAACTAAATTGTGCATAATGTCAGATAAAACTGTAGAAACATTAATAAAAATATTAGATAGAATGCTAAGTATTTCAGAACATCCACATTTAAAACTGTACATAATAACTCAGTAAAAATACAGTCAAAAAGGTAAATGGAATATTATGTTTACGTAAAAAAACAGTACTAATACTCAAAACTATGCCCAAAACTTTTCAGGAAGCAAGTACAGAATCATGTAATTTCATTGTTAGACAATAACTATTGGAAACATACTAATTAAAAATTCAATAAGAAATGATAGAATAGAATGATGAGATAAAGTATTGGATTCCCAGTTTGATTTGGATATCAGATTTTTTATAAGTATGTTCTAAATATTTATTGTCATTGTCTGAAACTAAAATTGAACTCAGTGCTCTATATTTTTGTTTGACATATCTACCCACCTTAAAGTCTTTATTCAACATTAAGGAAAATAGTAAGAATATAAAAGTAAGTTTGTGAATAAATATCCTAGAAATTAGAAATTGTATAACTGAAAATTCAGTGATGGATAATAAGCATGATAAAATGTTGAAAATATCAAATGTCATTCTTTTAGTAGAAAAGACACATGTAAAACTGCAAAAGAAAGAAATAATACAAGGAAATAATACAGATATTACTGTATACTGTTTGCAAAATGTTATGGCATATACTTCAAATAAATGATTAGGAAAAAGTGCCCAGATCATATTAAATTAGCTATGTGTGTGTGTGCTAAGTCACTTTAGTTGTATCTGACTCTTTGAGACCCTATGGACTGTAGCCCTCCAGGCTCCTCTGTCTGCATTCTCCAGGCAAGAATACTGGAGTGGGTTGCCATGACCTCCTCTAGGAGATCTTCCCAGCCCAGGGATCGAACTTGCATCTCTTATGTCTTCTGCATTGACAGGTGGGCTCTTTATCACTAGCACCAATTGGGAAACCCAGATGAGCTATAGTGAGATCAAACTCATGGCTAAACTGGTACTTACATCTTATTCTTACCAGGGAGTGAGGGGACTAGGGATAATTGTGAGATAGGAATTATCATATATACACTACCATGTATAAAATAGATAATTAATAAGGACCTACCATGTAGCACAAGAAACTCAACTCAGTACTCTGTAATGGTCTATATGGGAAGATAATCTAAAAAAGAATGGATACATGCATATATATAACTGATGATGTCCTCTTTTGATGGACATTTAGGTTGCTTCCATGTCCTGGCTATTGTAAATAGTGTTGCACTGAACATTGGAGTGCATGTATCTTTTCAAATTATAGTTTTCTCTGGATATATGCCCAGGAATGGGATTGCCGAATCGTATGGTAGTTCTATTTTTAGTTTTTTAAGGAAGCTCCTTACTGTTCTCCATAGTGGCTGCACCTTTACATTCCCACTAACAGTGTAGGAGGGTTCTCTTTTCTCCACATTTCAACATACATTGATTTTGTAGATTTATTTATGATAGTCATTCTGCCTGGTGTGCAGGGATGCCTCATTGTAGTTTTTATTTGCATTTCTCTAATAATTAGTGATATAGGGTATATCTTTTCATGTACTTTTTAACCATCTGTATATCTTCTTTGGAGAAATGTGTATTTAGATCTGCCCATTTTCTGGTTGGGTTGTTTGTTTTTTTACGTTGGACTGTATGAGTTGTTTGTATATTTTGGAGATTAATCCCTTGGTGTTTAGTCACTAAATGGTAACTGACTCTTTGCAACCCCATGGATTCCTTGTCTTTCACTACGTCCCAGAGTTTGTTCAGACTCATGTCCATTAGAGTTGGTGATGCCATCCAACCATCTCATTCTCTGTCACCCTCTTTTCCTCCTGCCCTTAATATTTCCCTGCATCAGGGATTTTTCCAATAAGTCTGCTGTTCACATCAGGTGACCAAAATACTGGAGCTTCTGCTTGAGCATTAGTCCTTCCAGTGACTGTGCTGGGTTGATTTCCTTTTGGATTGACTGGTTTGATCTTACTGTCCAAGGGACTCTCTCTTCTTCAGCCCGACAGTTTGAAAATATCAATTCTTTGGCACTCAGTCTTCTTCGTTAGTTGCTTCGTTTGAAAATTTCATGACCTATTAAACATGTGTTGTACATCTGCCTAACCATTAAAGAAAATATTGCATTCAAAAATCAGATTGGAGTAACTGGTTCATGCATCTAAAATGGAGCTGGGTGGCCATTGTGGATGTACTTTCAGACATGTTTCTGTATCGCTGAGAACTTGAATTTTCTGCAATGTGTTAGACTCAAGGACACTACCAGCTCTCTCAAAACAATGTCTGCTAGCAGCTACAAAGTGCAGATTTGTGGTCTCAATTTCTTCCTTTGTAACTACGCAGCCATTTCAGACCCCAACAAATCCTCCTTTAACCAGCATCTTTGCTTCTTGCCAGCTCCAGTTGTAATAGTTTACAACTTATGTAATTCTTCAGTGTTTGTGCGTATCAGCCTCTCCCATTTTGTAGTCTGATGGAACTCTATTTTAGTGCTTCTTGAACCTGTTTATACTGGACTATAATGCTCATTTTTGCTCAAATAAAACTATTTTCTATTCCTACAGACTTTATTGTCTGTATTGACATTGTCTCCATTGACATTGTGATACATAAGTTAATATTTTAGAGTATTTAACAAACTGGGTTGTATAAGAAAAGTACTTTCTTAGGGAAAAATAGTCTGAAACCTTGTAGTCAGCCCTCAGATTGCTTTGCAGTTGATTTTAAGTTCTTACTCTATTTTTAAGAAAACAGAACATGAACTATTATATGATGCTTTATGGGTAGGATTTTCAAAAGAAAACATATAAGAAACCTCCAACCAGTGGGTCTATACTCATAAGAAAGATAACCAATAAAATGCATGTCCAGATTATCTAGAGGATGACAGCTTGATTCTACCATGAAATGTTAGCAGTGTTCATCTTTATTTATATTTTCTGTTTTTAACATTAATAACCATGAGTCAGTTTTCCCTCAGTACAGACAACTGGGGATTTGTCACCCCAAACTTTATATATTTAAAGCTTAACAATAACCATTATAATATTAACAGAGAAAAAGTTTTGTAGAAACTGAATTTTATAAACTATGGAGCCTCTTCAAGAAAAAGCATGATTCAATATTAAATATTTCTAGAATGAATAAAGTAATTAAAACACATCACAAATTTAAACAATTTTCCCCTGTTTTATTGAAATATAATTGACATACAGCAGTGTATAAATTTAAAGGTATACAGCATGATAGCTTACATCATGAAATGACTGCCCCAGTAAATTTATTGAACATTTGTTATCTCATATAGATACAAAATTAAAGGATAGAAAAAAAAATTTCCTTGCAATGAGAACCCTTATGATTTACTCTCAACTTTCATATATAGCATAGAGAGGTGTTAGTTATATTAATATTCTATTGTATATTACATCTCTACTATTAATACTTAATTATCTTATAACTAAAAGTTTGTATTTTTTGACTACTTTCATCCAATTGCCTGTACCTCTAGTATCACATAATTTTAAAAACTGTCAAATGTCACAAATATATCCACAATTTCAGAAGCAACAATGGTAACTGCAATAGCATTTCTATAATATACTTATATATTCTACAGTTTTTGTCCTTTAAATAAGATTTTCCAAAGAGAAATATAGCTTAGTCTTTCCTCTGGCATGGTTGACTGGAATCTGATTTTTATAATTTGATGTTTTGAGTAGTTTCCTTTAGTCTCATATGTTATTAGTATAATGTAAATTTTTGTGATTACTGTCAAAGTTGAAAATTCTAATTTTTATGCATGCTGTTAGACTTCAGGAAATTTCAAGCTGTCTTAGATTTATATACCCTCATATTTTACCACTCGGCACTGAAGGCCCATTCATGTCATTATGTGATACCTGACTCTGCTGTTTAGTGTCTCATTGCCTAGTGAGTCGTCAGAGAACTTGCTAAGCATGTTCCTGAAAGCCATCTCTACTCTGGTATGGCTAGCAGTATTTCATTATGGTAGGTAAAATTTCAATATGACTTCTGAGAGTTTAGTCTCTTGGTGTACACACCCGGTGTAATCCTTTCTGCTTGAGTTGGGCATAACTATAACTATGAATATAATATCTAGCACTCTCCTAATTAAGTTTAGTTGTATCAGCTGTCCCTAACCTTTTTGGCATATGGAACTGGTTTTATGGAAGACAATTTTTCCATGCACTGGGGGTAGAGAGGGAGGGATGGTTTGGGGATGATTCAAGTACATTACAATTATTGTGCACAATTATTGTGTATTTCTATTATCATTACATCATCTCCACCTCAGGTCATCAGGCATTAGATCCAGTTGTTGGGGACCCCTGAGTTATATGAAAAAAGTGAAAGGATTCTATAAATATAAGTAAGGACCTAAATCAGTTGACTCTAAGTTGATCAGAAAGGTGATCATCTTGGCTGGGTCTGACCTAGTTAAGTAAACCCTATTAAACGGGCTGGACTCTTCCTTAAGTCAGGGATTCAGAGCATGGCAATCTAAGAAGACCTATGGAGGGAGACGTATGTATGACAGGCAGAAAGACAATGGAGGCCTGGGCCCTACAAATGCAAAGAGCTTAATTATACCAAAAAACCCATATGCTTAAAAGAGGACCCTAAGTTACAGAGAGGAAAAATGTCAGGCTAACACCTGATTTATGCTTTGTAAAACTCCAGTGATAAAATCCTGCACAGCCATGTTCAGACTTTGACTTTCATGAATTTTAGATAAAATATAAATATTGTTTTTAGCCACTAAATCTACAGTTAGTTGCTATATAGTGGAGAAAATTAATATTTTAATAATATACAGAAATTATACAGAACCTATACATCAATCTCCTAACCATAAACTAAATGTATTTGCAAGTCAACTTCCCCTTAGCCTGATTGTGAAAATGTCCATACACACACAAAAATGATGAAGAGGAAATACTAAGTGAAGGCAATAAGAATCACTACAGTTAAACTATTTTTACTTTGTAGAAATTACAAAACATGTAAGAAAATGTGAGAATGTTTCTAAAATCCCTTCTTGAGTGTTGGGAGGGGTTTGTACACATGAAATACAGCAATACTTATGTTAAACATAAGCTTCTCATGTGTTAAGCTCTGGGATAAATACTTTTGTGCATAATCTCATTTAATTAAATCTGTGCATGAGTAATAAGGATCAGAAGGCAAGTTATTTCACTATAGATCCTGTGATCCTAGTTATTATGCTGTACTTGCAATTAGATCAATTGCTTTGCATTAATGACATACAAAAAATGTTATGAGAACAAACATACCATGTCAGTATCAGAAAACTTGTGTGAAGAGTTTTAGGTTTGATTTTGACATTGAACTTTCCTGGTTAAGATTAAATTGTGTTTGTTTTGATATCTTAAAACTCAATGAATGTACTCAAAGAAATGTACTAATTGAACAAAAATGCCCTTTCTGTGTCAATATTGAACTTGTAGGGGAAAGAAATTCCAAAAACCATTTCCTGTTCTAAAACAAAAGGTCATTGACCAGTGTACATTGTGGATACTACTATGCAGATATACCTTTAGAAGAACAGTGCAAAGCCTGTTGAAATTCAGGTTCTCAGCTGAAGGGTAATAGGACTATTGGGTCAAAATTTCTGTATATTTTAAATTTTGGTGTCATCAATAGGACAACTTAAAAATATTTTCTGAGAGTACAATGTGTATTGCAAACAAAATCTGGAGAAAAAATGATAATTTGTTAATGGTAGGCTGGTATATTGAGCTTAAATGTGATTCTTCTTACAAACCTTAGTATATGAATTGAGACTGAGTTCAGAAAATTAATTTTAGAGAAAAATACAGAAAGAATTCCTCTCTCTTCTGCCAGGTAGACTAACATTAAATTAACAACATTTCATTTTCATGTTGGGAACCAACCTACATCATGTTCCTCAAAAGATAACTATCAATCAATCTTTTTCAATTTAGAACAAATTAATACTTGGAAAAAAAGTCCAAGGAATTGAAACTATCATTTTGTTTTGAGAAATAAAAACTGGATGGGATAGGGTAAACTAGAATATTTCTCTTTGAAATGATATTTCTCTTTGCAAAGTTCTTGAGAGAGAAAAATGCAAATAGAATACAACTGTTGGGAATTTTAAGCAGGAAATATATAATCTTTAAAGCAACTAGAGTTGTCAGAGAATAAAACAAAAGCAATTATATAATATGGATAAAAGTGATAGTATCTTCCCATCTATTGTTGAAAAACATATAATTTAAAAACAAAATAAGTTTCTATGCTATTTTGAATGATTAAAGACAAAGGCATCCGAACAACATAACTTGCAAAAGATGAATTTCATAGTGATAATTCTAACTGTAAAATCAATGCATTGTTTTTTTTTTATAATTCATGGCTATGCTAATTAATTTTAATGGAATAGATGTTAGATGATATTTTAAAATGTATGTAACCGGAAGGCTAGATATTTGCCATTAAAGCTGGGCAATGTTAATTTTTTGCATTGACTTTTTAAAATAAGTATACTTCACATAAATTTTCATGTTCAGCATTGATTGATAATTTGAAAGATCTTGTGTTACTGGACCTACATTTCTTCATTGTGTAATTATTAGGACTCTAGTGGCTGCCTCTTTAAAGGAAGCAATGCTCTCCCATTTCCCATAGTGTCACAAGCCTCTCTAACCACTTACATGCTTAGCCTCCTGAGGCGTTTGAGTTTGATTATTACGTTGTATACATTTAGGCACATAAATAAATTTGGGTTCATGGTAAAAATAGATATCTCCTTGTTGCAATTTGCATTGCTAAAATTTTGATACTGTGAATGTTTAACATTCCCAGACACTTTCTATAAAACAATTACATTAACTCATAAAAAAATGCTTTGGCATACCTCTTAGATGCTTATAAATATCTAAACTGAAAATCATGCAACTCATTAAATATTTATTAGTCTGATTTGTGCAAGGCTGGAACCTTTGATATAAGCCCTGGACCTCTAGCAACCTACTCCTATTCCTTGTATGACAGGTATATATAAAAGACTATGAAATAAGGAGAATTTGAAAAAAAAAATACAACACATAATTATCAAACAGTAATGTGCTTGAAAATTATAATTTTGCTTCAGAGTATTTAGAGAAGACTGTTTAAAAGGTGACACTAAATCTTTGTATTGAATGATGAGCAGGATTTTATCTTTTGGAGACATGAATAGGTAAGATAAAGACTGAGCAAAGGAAAAGGATGCACAGAACTAACAAATACTTTGAAGACTTGCAAATATTATTGTTTTTTGTCTTTTAAGTAAAACAACAATATGTATTAGAAGGTAAAATAAATGGAGAAAGAATACAGAGAAATGGCACTTACTTTTCATGGTATATCAGTTCAGTTCAGTCGCTCAGTCCTGTCCAACTCTTTGCGACCCCATGGACTGCAGAATGCCAGGCTTCCCTGCCCATCACCAGCTCCCAGAGCTTACTCAAACTCATGTCCATCGAGTCAGTGATGCCATCCAACCATCTTGTCCTCTGTCGGCCTATTCTCCTCCCACCTTCAATCTTTCCCAGCATCAGGGTCTTTTCTAGTGAGAGTTCTTCGCATCAGGTGACCATTGGAGTTTCAGCTTCAACATCAGTCCTTCCAATGAATATTCAAGACTAATTTCCTTTAGGATGGACTGGTTGGATTTCTTTGCAGTCCAAGGAACTCTCAAGAGTCTTTTCCAACACCACAGTTCAAAAGCATCAATTCTTTGGCACTCAGCTTTCTTTATAGATCAACTCTCACATCCATACATGACTACTGGAAAAACCATAGCTTTGACTAGATTGACCTTTATTGGCAAAGTAATGTCTCTGCTTTTTAATATGCTATCTAGGTTGATCATAGCTTTCCTTCTGAGGAGCAAGCATCAGCCCATTCCCTTCATCTTAGTAGGTAAAAGAAAAATGGTTTATTTCCTGCCTACATGCATATCTAGGGTTACTACAGGTTTTGTTTCCCATCATAGTATTTCTGGAAAGCTCCCTACTATAGGTTGCTACTGTTGTTCAGTCACTAAATTATGTCCAACTCTTTGTGACCCCAAGGACTGCAGTACACCAGACTCCTCTGTTGTCCACAGTCACCTGGAGTTTGCTCAGATCCATGTGCATTGAATTGGTGATTCTAGCTAACCATTTCCTCCTATGTGACTATCTTCTTTTGCCTTCAGTCTTTCCCAGCATCAGGGTGTTTTCCAGTGTGTTGACTGTTTGAATCAGGTGGCCAAAGTACTAGAGCTTCAACACATCGGTCCTTCCAGTAAATATTCAGGGTTTATTTCCTTTAGCATTGACTGGTTTGATCTCTCTGTGGTCCAGGGGACTCTCAAGAATCTTCTCCAGCACCACAATTCAAAAATGTCAATTTTTCAGCGCTCAGCCTTCCTTATGGTCCAGCTCTCACATCCATCCATAACTACCGAATGCATCATGGCCTTAACTATATGAACTTTGGTGGCAAAGTGATGTCTGCTTTTTTATACAATGTCTAGGTTTGTCATGACTTTCTGTCCAAGGAGCAAGCATCTTTTAATTTCTTGGCAGCAGTAGCCATCAGCAGTGATTTTGGAGCCCATGAAAATAAAATCTGCCACTGCTTCTACTTTTTTCCCATTTATTTGCTATGAAGTGAGGGACTGGCTGCTGTGATCTTAGTATTTAAATGTTGAATTTTAAGTCATCTTTTTCACCCTTCTCTTTCACCTATATTTTGGGGCTCTTTAGCTCTTCTTCACTTTGTGCCCTAGAGTGGTGTCATCTACATATCTGAGGTTGTTGATATTTCGCCTGGCATTCTTGATTCCAGTTTATAATTAATCCAGCCTGGCATTTCATGTGATGTCCTCTGCATATAAATTAAGTAGGCCTTGATGTATTCATTTCCCAATTTTGAACCAGTCAGTTGTTTCATGTCTGGCTCTAATTGTTGCTTCTTGACCCGTATACAGGTTTCTCAGGAGACATGTAAGGTGGTCTGGTACTCTCATCTCTTTAAGAATTTTCACAGTTTGTTGTGATCCACACATTCAAAGGCTTTAGTGTAGGCAGTGAAGCAGAAGTAGTCATTCTTCTGGAACTCTCTTGCTTTCTCCATGATCTAATGAATGTTGGCAATTTGATCTCTGGTTCCTTGCCTTTTCTAAACTCAACTTGTACATCTGGAAGTTCTTGGTTCACATATTGTTGAGGCCTAGCTTGAAGGATTTCAAGCATTACTTTACAAACATGTAAAATGAGCACAGTTATATAGTAGGAAGTTTGAACAATCTTTGGCATTGTCCTTCTTTGGGATTGGAATGAAAACTGACTTTTTCCAGTCCTGTGGCCACTGCTGAGTTTTCTAAATTTGCTAGCATATTGAGTGCAGCTAGCACTTTAACAGAATCATCTTTTAGAATTTGAAATAGTTCAGCTGGAATTCTGTCATCTCCATTAGATTTGTTTTAGTAATGCTTCCTAAGGCCCTCTTGACTTCACATTCCAGGATGTCTGGCTCTAGGTGAGTGAAAACACCGTCATGGTTATCCAGGTCATTAAGACCTTTTTTGTACAGTTCTTCTGTGTATTTTTGCCACTTTTTCTTAATCTCTTCTGCTTTTGTTAGGTCCTTACCATTTCTGCCGTTTATTGTGCTCATTCTTGAATGAAATGTTCGCTTGATATCTCCAGTTTTCTTCAGGAGATATCTAGTATTTCCCAGTCTATTGTTTTCCTCTATTTCTTTGCATTGTTCTTTCAAGAATGCTTTTTCATATATTCTTGCTGTTCACTAGAACTCTGCATTCAGTTGGGTAAATGTTTCTCTTTCTCTCTTGCCTTTCACTTCTCTTCTTTTCTTGGATACTTGTAAAGCCTCCTCAGAGAACCACTTTGCCTTCTTGCATTTCTTTTTCTTGAGGATATTTTGGCCACTGCCTCTTTTACAATTTTATGAACCTCCACCCATAGTTCTTTAGGCACTCTGTCTGTGAGATCTAATCCCTTGATCTATTTTCGCCTCCACTGTATAGTCATAAGGGATTTGATTTAGGTCATACCTGAATGGCCTAGTGGTTTTTACTACTTTCTTCAATTTAAGCTGAAATTTTTCAATAAGGAGCTCATGATATGAGCCACAGTCAGCTCCAGGTCTTGTTTTTACTGGCTGTATAGAGCTTGTCATCTTTGAGTGCAAAGAACATAGTGATTCTGACTTCGGTATTGACCGAAGTGATGCTTGCGTAGAGTTGTCTCCTGGATTGTTGGAAAAGCATGTTTGCTATGACCAGCATGTTCTTTTGACAAAACTCTGTTGTACTTTGCCCTACTTCGTTTTGTACTCCAAGGACATACTTGCCTGTTACTCCAGGTATCGCTTGGCTTCCTACTTTTGCATTCCAGTCTCCTATAAAGAAGTGGACATCTTTTTTGGTGTTCCGAAAGGTGTTGTAGATCTTCACAGAACTGGTCAGCTTCACCTTTTTTGATATCAGAGGTTTGCACATACACTTAAATTGCTGTGATATTGAATGGTTTGCCTTGGAAACAAATGGAGATCATGCTGCTGTTTTTGAGACTGCACCCAAGTACTGAATTTCAGACTCTTTTGTTGACTATGAGGGCTATTTCATTTATTCTAAGGGATTCTTTCCCAGAGTAGTAGATATAATGGTCATCTGAATTAAATTCGCTTATTCCCATCCATTTTAGTTCAGTGATTCCCAAGATTTCGATGGTCACTCTTGCTGTTTCCTACTCGACTGCATCCAATTTACCTTTATTTATGGGTCTAACATTCCAAGTTCTTATGCAGTACCATTCTTTACTGTATTAGACTTTACTATCACCATCAGATACATCCACAAGTGAGCATCATTTGTGCTTTGGTCCAACCACTTCATTCTTCTGGGAACTATTAATAACAGTCCTCCACTTTGCCCCAGTAGCATTTGGATACCTTCTGACCTGAGGGGCTCATCTTCTGATGTTATGCCTTTTTGCCTATTCATACTGTTCTTACTAGGATGGGTTGCCATTTCCTCCTCCAATAGACCACTTTTTGTCAGAACTCTTCACTGTGACACACCCATCTTGGGTGGCCCTGCATGGCCTGTCTCATAGCTTTATTGTTATGCAACCCCCATTGCCATGACAAGGCTGTGACCGATGAAGGAGCTACTGTAGGTAGCATCTGTCATTTATATTTTTGCTGCTCACTGAGGAAGGAGGAAGCATCATACTGAGTCACTTATTGGAAGATCCCATCTGGAATAAACATCACTTCCATTCTTAATTTATTAACCACTGAATGTTATCTGACCATGTCTAATACTTGAGAGACAATTACTCATGCATATCTTACCTTTCTGAGTGATATGAGCTAAGACATTTATAGTCAACCCAAGACAGACAGGTCATGGGGAGAGTTCTGACAAAATGTGGTCCACTGGAGAAGGGAATGGCAAACCACTTCAGTATTCTTGCTTTGAGAACCCCATGAACAGTATGAGAAAGCAAAAAGATAGGACACTGAAAGATTACTCCCCAGGTCGGTAGGTGCCCAAAATGCTACTGAAGATCAATGGAGAAATAACAACAGAAAGAATGAAGAGATGGAGCCAAAGCAAAAACAACACCCTGTTGTGGATGAGACTGGTGATGGAAGCAAGGTCTGATGCTGCAAACAGCAATATTACATAGGAACGTGGAATGTTAGGTCCATGAATCAAGGCAAATTGGAAGTGGTCAAACAGGAGATGAAAAGAATGAACGTCAACATTTTAGGAGTTAACGAACTAAAATTAACTGGAATGGGTGAATTTAACTCAGATGAACTTTATATCTACTACTGTGGGCAAGAATCCCTTAGAAAAAATGGAGTATCCATCATAGTCAACAAAAGAGTCTGAAAAGCACTACTTGGATGTAGTCTCAAAAACAACAGAATGATCTCTGTTTGTTTCCAAGGCAAACCATTCAATATCATGGTAATCCAAGTCTATGCCCTAACAAGTAATGCTGAAGAAGCTGAAGTTGAATGGTTCTATGAAGGCCTACAAGACCTTCTAGAACTAACACCCCAAAAAGGTGTCCTATTTATTATAGGGGACTGGAATGCAAAAGTAGGAATTCAAGAAACACCTGGAGTAACAGGCAAATTTGGCCTTGGAGTCCAGAATGAAGCAAGGCAAAGCCTAATAGAGTTTTGCCAGGAGAACACACTGTTCATAGCAAACACTCTCTTCCAATGACACAAGAGAAGACTCTACATATAGACATCACTGAACAGTCAACACCAAAATCAGATCGGTTATATACTTTGCAGCCAAAGATGGACAAGTTCTATACAGTCAAGCAAAACAAGACCAGGAGCTGTCTTGGCTCAGACCATGAACTCTTTATTGCCAAATTCAGACTTAAATTGAAGAAAGTAAGGAAAACCAGTACACCATTCATATGACCTAAATCAAATCCCTTACGGTTATATAGCAGAAGTGAGAAACAGATTTAAGGGACTAGATCTGATAGACAGAGTGCATGATGAACTATGGATGAGGTTCATGACATTGTACAGGAGGCAGGGATCAAGACCATCCCCAAGAAAAAGAAATGTAAAAAAAAAAAAAAAAAAAAGGCTGTCTGAGGAGGCCTTTCAAATAGCTGTGAAAAGAAGAGAAGCAATAAGCAAAAGAGAAAAGGAAAGATATACTCATTTGAATGGAGAGTTCCAAAGAATAGCAAGGAGATAAGAAAGCCTTCCTCAGTGATCAGTGCAAAGATATAGAGGAAAACAATAGACTGGGACAGATTAGAGATCTCTTCAAGGAAATTAGATACAAAAGGAACGTTTCATGCAAAGATGGGCTTAATAAAGGACAGAAATGGTTTGTACCTAAGAGAAACAGAAGATATTAAGAAGAAGTGGCAAGACTACACAGAAAAACTATACAAAAAACATCTTCATGACCCAGATAATCATGATGGTGTGAACATTCACCTAGAGCCAGACATCCTAGAATGTGAAGTCAAGTGGGCCTTAGGAAGCATGACTATGAACAAAGCTAGTGGAGGTGATGGAATTCCAGTTGAGCTATTTCAAATCCTAAAAGATGATGCTGTGAAAGTGCTGCACTCAATATGCCAGCAAATTTGTAAAACTCAGCAGTGGCCACAGGACTGGAAAAGGTCAGTTTTCATTCCAATCCCAAAGAAAGGCAATGCCAAAGAATGTTCAAACATAATTGCACTCATCTCACACGATTGTAAAGTAATGCTCAAAATTCTCCAAGCCAGGCTTCAGCAATACATGAACTGTGAACTTCCAGATGTTCAAGCTGGTTTTGAAAAAGGCAGAGGAACCAGAGATCCAATTTCCAACATCCACTGGATCATCGGAAATGTCAGAGAGTTCCAGAAAAACATCTATTTCTGCTTTATTGACTATGCCAAAGGCTTTGACTGTGTGGATCTCAATAAACTGTGGAAAATTCTGAAAGAGATGGGAATACCGGACAACCTGACCTGCCTCTTGAGAAATCTGTATGCAGGTCAGGAAGCAACAGTTAGAACTGGACATGGAACAACAGACTGGTTCCAAATAGGAAAAGGAATGTGTCAAGGCGGTATCTTGTCACCCTGCTTATTTAACTTATATGCAGAGTACATCATGAGAAACGCTGGGCTGGAAGAAACACAAGCTGAAATCAAGATTGCCGGGAGAGATATCAATAACCTCAGCTATGCAGATGACACCCCCCTTATGGCAGAAAGTGAAAAACTAAAGAGCCTCTTGATGAAAGTGAAAGAGGAGTGTGAAAAAGTTGGTTTAAAACTCAACATTCCGAAAACTATGATCATGGCATCCAGTCCCATCACTTCATGGCAAATAGATGGGGAAACGAAACAGTGACAGACTTTATTTTTTGGGCCTCCAAAATCACTGCAGATGGTGAGTGAAGCCATGAAATTAAAAGACACTTACTCCTTGGAAGGAAAGTTATGACCAGCCTAGATAACATATTAAAAAGCAGAGACATTACTTTGCCAACAAAGGTCCGTCTAGTCGAGAATATTGTTTTTCCAGTATCATGAATTGGTGTTAGAATCAGACTATAAAGAAATTGAGTACTGAAGAATTGATGCTTTTGAACTTTGGTGTTGGAAAAGATTCGTGAGAGTTCCTTGGACTGCAAGGAGATCCAATCAGTCCATCCTAAAGGAAACCAGTCCTGAATATTCACTGGATGCACTGATGTTGAAGCTGAAACTTCAATACTTTGGCAACCTGAAGTGAAGAACTGACTCATTTGAAAAGACCCTGATACTGGGAAAGCTTGAAGGCAGGAGAAAGGGACAACAGAGGATGAGATGATTGGATGGCATCATCAACTCAATGAACATGAGTTTGGGTAAACTCCAGAAGTTTTTGATGGACAGGGAGGACTGGCCTGCTGCAGTCCGTGGGGTTGCAAAGAGCCAGATAAGACTGAGTGACTGAACTGAACTGAACTGAGGATTACTAGTGTAAGAACATATTCCAGGGTAGTCCATTTAAGGATGTCTTCCTCCCTAGAGTAGCTCCAGGAGAAAGACATAATCTTTCTATAGAGTAATATTAGTCTACTCTGCAGAGTGAACATAAATTTTTTTCCTTTCCTGATATAAAAATGCATCTGTTATCAGAATCCTGATATAAGATCAGAGTCTCATAAATTTAGAATTCCTTTCCTTTATTACATTTTAATGTGTATGCAGATACCATCCAGCTCTCACCATGTGTGTGTGGATCGGGGCTTGGGACAAATGTTATGGTGTTACTTTGGCTGTTCCTTCTTTTTTTCTTGAGTAATAAATTCTTTTTCTCTGACCCACAGGCCTCAGATTTTCTGTCAGTTTATAAATATAAAACTCTGACCGTTAACCTCTAAATTTAAAAATAGAGTAAAATCTCAAAAAAAAAAATCACAGTCTTTTGAACTAACAATAATATCATTGAGTCAGGGAAGTACAATCTTAACATGTGCTTAGACAGAAGAGATTTGGGAATAGCAGCAAAGCTCTAGAATGAAGTGTGGAAAAGAAAATGGGAATAATACTGTTGGTTCATTGGTTCATGGTTCATTTCTCACATGTTATGGAAAGCATTCTGGTTGTAGTAACCTTGTTGTTGTTACTGTTTAGTCACTAAGTCATGTTTGACTCTTTTGTGACCCTGTGGACTATAGCCTAACAGGTTCCTCTGTCCATGGGATTTCCCAGCCAAGAATACTGGAAGGCCCAGTAACCTTGAACTTACATTTAATACTGCAATTAGACCCAAATATGGCTTCCCTGGTAGCTCAGTGGTAAAGAATATACCTATCAATGCAGGAGACATGGTTCAATCCCTGGGTTGGGAAGATGCCCTGGAGAAGGAAATGGCTGTCCACCCCAGTATTCTTGCCTGTGAGTCCCATGGACAGAGAAATCTGGTGGGCTACAGTCCATGGGTTTGCAAAAGAGTTGAACACGACTTAGCAACTAAACAGCAATGACAATAGACCCAAATAAGAAGATCCTTTGGGACTCTGAGCTCCATTCCATGGTGAATCCTATATTATCACAGATGTAAAAATATAAATAAAAAATTCAGAGACTTCTCTTTCTTGTATTCTGATGTTCATCATTAGCATATCACAAAGTATTAAATACAATATTTGTTCTTGGACTAACACTTTTATTTTTAAGTCCCAAGTAAGCACTTTTCTACATTTTTTTTTTCCCTTGAAGCAAAAGTTCCTCATATCTGAGTGGCATTAACTATTCCTGGGATCTGCTGCTATATATATGTTGAAAACAAATACTGCTTAGGGCTTGGGAAAGATTTGTATGGTGAAAATACTTAATTGTAAGCTGAATAATGACCATCCAAGATTTCCAGGGCCCAATACCCAGATTTTGTGAATATGTTACTTTACATGGAAAAGGAATTTTGCAAAAATAATTAAAAGGGCCCTGGATTATCCACATGGGCCCAAACTAACCTTAAAGCAGAGTACCTTTTCTAGCTATGATGAAAGGGGATTAATACCTATGGGAAATTGTTAGAGAAATGTAACTCTTTGTTGGCTTTGAAGATAGAGGTGGGAGACAGGAACTGTGTGATGACAGATTGAAGTCATGATGGAACATCTTAGTTCAGGTGGACAAAACCAGAATTGAGCAACCGTTGAGGACCTGGTCTCAGATTTGTCCCTTCACTGCAGAGAATGTGAACTTTCTGTGAACCATACACGACTTGAGGACACAAGCCTTTTTAAAACCAACATTTGCAAGTTCCAACCTTGTGTCTTAAGGTTGTTTCCCCTCGCAACTGTGTCATTTCAGACCCCAACCAATCCTTACTTAATAAGCACCCATACTTCTTGGAAGCTTCAATTACAGTTCTTGGTTAACAACTCATGTAACTTACTGAATCTTTTGGTTTTTGCCTTCGTAAGTCTACCCCATTTTGTTATCTATTCTGTGTGCTTAGTTGTTCAGTCATGTCTGACTCTTTGCGACGCCATGTACTATAGCCCACCAGGCTCCTCTGTCCATGGGGATTCTCCAGGCAAGAATACTGGAGTGGGGTTGCCATACTCTCCTTCCTCCAGAGGATCTTCCCAACCCAGGGATTGAATCCAGATCTCCTGCACTGCAAGCAGATTCTTTACCAGTTGAGCCACCAGGGAAGCCCAGGAATACTGGAGTGGGTAGTCTATTCCTTCTCCAGGGGATCTTCCCAACCCAGGAATCGAACTGGGTTCTCCTGAATTGCAGGTGGATTCTTTACCAGCTGAGCTATGAGGGAAGCCCTATTTTGTAGTCTGGGGGAACACAATTTAAGTGCTTCTTGCATCTGCGTCTCCCAGGCTAACCACCCTGTCCTCTACAAAACACCCTTTTATTTCAATCAGGTCTGTGTTTCTGAAAATTTGATTAAGACAAGGAATGTGGATGGTCTGTAGGATCTGGAAAAGACAAGAAAATAGACTCTCCCAAGGCATCGCTAGATAGGGATAAAGCCCTTACAACATCCTTGATATTAGTCTAATTAGACCCGTGTAGGAATTCTGACATGGGAACAATAAGATAATTTTATTGAGGTCATTAAGCTTGTGCTAATTATTAGGACAATAATAGAAAACAAATGGAGTACAAGAAAAGACAGATGAATTAACTTATCACATCCTTCCTTTAGAATAGCATGGATGCAACTCATTCTTATACGGCAATTATCACCTCCTGTTTGTGGTGTGCACACATTTCATTGTTTCTTCATAGTTCCCGTCTGTGTTTTTTAGTATATAAACGAATTGCACAAGGTAGCTAAGGAATATTTGCAATATTATAGAAGTTGTGTTAATGTTAAGTATCTTTTATAGGTCTCAGTTCAGTTCAGTCGCTCAGTTCAGTTCAGTCGTGTCCGACTCTTTGCAACTCCATGGACTGCAGCATGCCAGGCTTCCCTGTCCTATTTGTAGGTCTAGATGTAGTATATAATATCAGTGTTCCACATCGACTACTAGATGTATAAGGGCTTCTGAGGAGGTGCTAGTGGTAAAGAACTTGCCTGCCAATATAGGAGATGTCAGAGACACAAGTTCAATCCCTGGGTTGGGAACATCCCCTAGACGAGGGCATGGCAATCCTCTCCAATATTGTTGCCTGGAGAATCCCACTGACAGGCGAGCCTGATGGGTTATGGTCCACAGGGTCCCAAAGAGTGGGACACGACTGAAGTAATTGAACACACACACAGCACAGGTGCATATTGAACAAGGTTTGAGAATACATCATTAATATTTAATATATTTTGCAGTTTATATTTATTAAAAGAATTTTGATTAAAAGTTTATATTATGATTTATATTTTACATATAAGGAGTTAAAGATTAAAATTATGTTTATATTTAATTTATACTTTTGAAGAGCATGTATTAACATTTTGATGATTCAGTTTTCTAAATTTCTTAGATCATTACTATTAATAAAACAAAATTATGTTTCATAGTTGGTTGTAACAAAATTATGGATTTTCTTGACATTAAGATGATAAAAATGAGCTTTATGGAATATACTATTAATTATATATTTATTTTCTTGTCAGACATCTAAATATTGTTGACCCAATAAATAATATATGCTAAGTCATGTCTAAGAATGAATTAAAAATTCTTTGGTATTTTGCCAAATTTTAATTGTATAGAAACAGCTTTATGTGTATTTTTTTCTTTTGGAAAGCATGTATGTAAAATTGGATGTAGGAAGCATTATATTTAAAAGCATATTAGATTAACTTTAAATATAGAAAAAAGATAAATATAGAGACATGTTAAATGGCCCTCTTTTTGTATTACTGTTCAGTCCTTGAAATATTGGGAAGGGGGGACATGTTAAGTGTTGATAAATTTACCAATAGTGTCCATGAATTGCACATACACGACCTTGTTCACAGCTCTTCTTATTACTGTCACTGTAGGTACTTTGCCTGTTAAGATTATTTTCCATTTGAAATAGCTTCAACAACAAAAAAATAATGAATTAGCATTTGAAATGAAATTATTTTGTGTGTTAGAAGACTAGAAAAAAACTAATGAAGAATAAATGTGAAACAAACATTTGTTAAGGAATGACCACAGTTTCATATTCCTTTCAAAGCAACAGTTAACTGCTTTATGGAGCCTAAGAAATAAAAATCCCCATAGATAAATTTGTGTTATAGTTTCTTATGGCAATATGTTCAAACTTAGAATGTAAAAAATATAAAAATACTCATTAAGGAATTTATTTCTTTATATATAGTATAAATTATATTATCTGTCAAGTGACAAAACTGTATTTCAAACTGTATTTCTATAAACAGATCCTTCAAGAAGTATGAAATAACAATTCTGAGTGATATGGAATTATGGGGTTCTAATTTACCAGAAACTTTTTATTTTTGTTACTCCTTAGATGTTCATTAAATAATAATTCACCTCACAATCAGTGGCATATTAGATTAGATGAATTATGATAAATCATAACTAAGGATGCTTATCTAGAAATGCAGGGATGCTTCAGTATAGAAAATTAATGCAATACACTATTTTAATGGGCTACAAAGAAAAGCCTAAGAGCATATTAATAAATGTAGAAGAGTCATAGGCAAAATTTGGCTTTCTTTCATTATTCAAACTTGGCACACAAACAGCCTTCTACAATTTGATTTAAAGCATCTGTTAAAAATTGTACTTATTGGAAGTTGTCTAGAATCTATCCCTTATATTAAGAACAAGATTGGGGGTTCACCAGCATGACTGTTTGCAGAATTGCACTGGTTGGCAGAACATACCAGTTGTAATAAGCAATACTAGAAGAGCGATGAAAAAAAAATAGTAAATTAATAAGTTACTACTTTTCAATACTGTTAATATCAAACTAGGACATAGAGCATAATAAAAAGACTCAGTTCACAGTAGTAATCAAAACAATATGGCACCTGAGAATGAACCTAATAAATATGTAAAAGCCTAAATTGAAGAAAAGATAATGATCCAACAAAAAGCATAGATAATCTACTATCAGAACTCTGTAATAATAATGAGACGTTAATTTGTAAATACAGTACATTTTCATTCAAAACCCGAAAGGTTTTAATAAAACTAAATAATCTACTTATAAAATTTGTGTAGGCAAATATGGGCTAATTTTTGAAGAACATGTGGGAAATGTTTTAAGAACCGGATGAGGATTACTCTTACATATACCATACCTTACCACAAAGGTATATTAACAGTATGTTATGATAAACTGATAGATAAAGAGACCAATGACAGGTAAAATGCTCAGAAGCATATCAGTGCAAGTATACAAACTTGATATGTGGCAGAACTAATAATCTAGACTAGTGGAAAATAAAATTATATCTATATCTGTATAGAATAATCAATTCCAGATAGATTTAGAAATTTGTGATACAAGTAGACTGCACAATTCTTAGAAAAGTAATGAACATTTGATTAATGTTGGATTAAAAACTATTTCTAGGGAAACATTTTTAAATGAACTTGAAAGTAAAAGAAAGGAATTTTGTTCATTAAAATTTGAATTTACAAAACAGAAAGAATGGCATAAGGTCAGACAAGCAGAGAGCCAGTAAAGATATGAATATAAACCTTTGACTTAGAATCTTTGTTTACAAAATCTTAATCAGCAGTGAGAAAATTTATTTTCAATATGAGTGAATAATATGAATAGATGCTTCAGTGTAGAGATTGTTTGAATCACCAATAAACAACTAGTCTCATCACTTGTTGCTATGTGACAAACCAAAATGAAATAGGCTCATTTGGAAGATTTTCCCTTAGAATCTTTAAAGCATATTCAGTCAGAATATGGCTGGCACTGGAGTCATCATTTGTGCTGTCTAGCACTCAGGCTGGATGGCTAGGAAAGCTGAGGTCAGATAATGCATCTCTCCCAAATGCCAGGAGGCATTTTAGGTCTTCTAACATCATTCTGGATTTCTTGCATGAAGATCAACTTACCCCAGCATGAGTATTCCAAAAGATATGAAAGTTAAAATGTCAGCCTGAGCCCCCAAATTGGCAGTGTCACTTCTGACCTACTCTGTTGGATGCAGCAGTCCAGAACCCACCTGTTTTCAAGGAATTAGCTCAATTCTTAGTGGGTGGAGCTTCAAAAAGTTTTTGGCCATCTTTGATCTGCTGCAAGCTGAAAATAAACTCAAACTCTAAGCACTGTGGTGTTGGAGAAGACTCTTGAGAGTCCCTTGGAATGCAAGGAGATCAAACCAGTCAATCCTAATGGAAATCATTCCTGAATATTCATTGGAAGGACTGATGCTGAGGCTCCAATACTTTGGCCACCTGATGTGAAGAACTGACTCATTAGAAAAGACCCTGATGCTGGGAAAGATTGAAGGCAGGAGGAGAAGGGGACGACAGAGGAGGAGATGGTTAGATGGCATCACCAACTCAATGGACATGAGTTTGGGATGTTGGTGATGGGCAGGAAGGCCTAGCATGCTGCAGTTCATGGGGTCGCAAGGAGTCGGACACGACTGAGCGGCTGAACTGATAAGCACTCAAGTAAATTAAGACAATGATAAAATGGCATTAACTGGAGGTTTGAACTGTGAGAATGGAAAGTTTTTAGTGAGTATGTAAACAGAAAAATCTCATGCAGTCCTGGGTATATGGACAGGGGTACAAGTCTTTGGTGGACCGTATTTATACCACCTAGTAAAGGTGAAAATGTTCAAACCTTCTGGGCTTAGAAATTCCACTTCTGTATGTATAGCCTAGAGACACTCTCATGAATGTGCATTAGGATATTTGTATGTGAAGTTAATATTATTCATTGTTCACAGTAGCAAAGAGTGCAACTTCTGGATTAACTCTCACTCAGCAGAGGAAAATGGGAAAGAAAAAAGAAATGGGGTCTCATTTGTATCTGCTATACTTAGTATTTAATTTCATTCCTTAAAAGTCTGAGGTGAATATAGCATAATGTTAAGATTTTACTGAAGCCTGGGAAGTTTGTAAATGAGTGTCATAATATTAAAATATTTCTTTCAGTGGATAAAAATGATTTCAAAATTTTAATAAAGATTGCTTTGTCTATTTGAGGTTTTTTATATTTCCATACAAATTGTGAAATTATTTGTTCTAGTTCTGCAAAAAATACCGTTGGTAGCTTGATAGGGATTGCATTGAATCTATAGATTGCTTTGGGTAGTATACTCATTTTCACAATATTGATCTTCCAATCTATGAACACAGTATATTTCTCCATCTATTTGTGTCCTCTTTGATTTCTTTCATCAGTGTTTTATAGTTTTCTATGTATATGTCTTTCGTTTCTTTAGGTAGGTATACTCCTAAGCATTTTATTCTTTTGTTGCAATGGTGAATGGTATTGTTTCCTTAATTTCTCTTTCTGTCTTTTCATTGTTAGTGTATAGGAATGCAAGGGATTTCTGTGTGTTAATTTTATATCCTGCAACTTTAATACACTATATTCATTGATTAGCTCTGTTGGGGTCCTTTAATGGACCGGAATCTGGAGGTACGGAGTCGACGATAAGAAAGTGAAAGAGAGAAAGAGGCCGATGTCCCTTGGTTTACGCAGAGGACCAATAAAGTCCTTGACACAGGACTTGCATCGCTCACGAAGGCACCAGGCGCCCTCTCGAGGGGGTCTTAGAAGCCCGGGCAGAAAAGTGAGCACAACGGGTCTCCACGCTCCAGAGAGTCAGCCAGAAAAGGAGAGAGAGAGAGAGAGAGAGAGAGACAAAAAAGACCCGGGGACCCAAGCTCTGATGGAGCAAAGGTGCTTTAATGATTTTTCTATGAGTATATATAGGCTGCAGTACAAGAAACTTCTTTCGGGAATGATAGAGATCAGAAAACCAAATGTACAGCAAACGTTACCAAGGAAACATGGGCTAAAGTTAGTCACAAGGTCAGAAGACAATCCCTATCTCAAGAAAGGGGAAGGAGATTAAGCTGTTTTGTCCTAAGGAGAATGTTTACTAAAGGAGACTCATGCTTGCCTCACACAATGACCTCAGTCCCTGGGAGCAGCGTGCTGTTCCGCTTGAAGAGGGACAAAGGACTCATGAGAGAGAGCACGTAGGAATCCTCCCGTCAAACATTCCCTGACATAGCTCTAGTAATTTTCTGGTAGAGTCTTTAGGGTTTTCTATGTAGAGGATCATGTCATCTGCAAGCAGTGAGAGTTTCACTTCTTCTTTTCCTATCTATATTCCTTTTACTTCTTTTTCTGCTCTGATTGCTGTGGCCAACACTTCCAAAATTATGTTGAATAGTAGTGGTGAGGGTGGGCACCCTTGTCTTGTTCCTGATTTTAGGGGAAATGATTTCAATTTTTCACCATTGAGGATAATGTTTGCTGTGGGTTTGTCATATGTAGCTTTTATTATGTTGAGGTATGTTCCTTCTATTCCTGCTTTCTGGAGAGTTTCTATCATAAATGGATGTTGAATTTTGTCAAAGGCTTTTTCTGCATCTATTGAGATAATCTTATGGGTTTTATCTTTCAATTTGTTAATATGGTGTATTACATTGATTGATTTGCAGATATTAAAGAATCCTTGTATTCCTGGGATAAAGCCCACTTGGTCATGATGTATGATTTTTTAAATATGTTGTTGGATTCTGTTTGCTAGAATTTTGTTAAGGATTTTTGCATCTATGATCATCAGTGATATTGGCCTGTAGTTTTCTCTTTTCGTGGCATCTTTGTCTGGTTTTGGTATTACGGTGATGGTGGCCTCATAGAATGAGTTTGGAAGTTTACCTTCTTCTGCAATTTTCTGGAAGAGTTTGAGTAAGATAGGTGTTAGCTCTTCTCTAAATTTTTGGTAGAATTCAGCTGTGAAGCCATCTGGTCCTGGGCTTTTGTTTGCTGGAAGATTTCTGATTACAGTTTCAATTTCCGTGCTTGTGATGGATCTAAGATCTTCTGTTTCTTCCAGGTTCAGTTTTGGAAAGTTATACTTTTCTAAGAATTTGTCCATTTCTTCCAAGTTGTCCACTTTATTGGCATAGAACTGCTATGATCCTTTGTATTTCAGTGTTGTCTGTTGTGATCTCTCCATTTTCATTTCTAATTTTGTTGATTTGGTTCTTCTTCCTTTGTCTCTTAATGAGTCTTGCTAACAGTTTGTAACTTTTGTTTATCTTTTCAAAAAACCAGCTCTTAACTTTGTTGATTTTGCTATGGTCTCTTTTGTTTCTTTTGCATTTATTTCTGCTCTAATTTTAAGATTTCTTTCCTTCTACTAACCCTGGGGTTCTTCATTTCTTCTTTCTCTAGTTGCTTTAGGTGTAGAGTTAGGTTATTTATTTGACTTTTTTCTTGTTTCTTGAGGTAAGCCTGTAATGTTGTAAACCTTCCCCTTAGCACTGCTTTTACAGTGTCCCATAGGTTTTGGGTTGTTGTGTTTTCATTTTCATTCATTTCTATGCATATTTTGATTTCTTTTTTAATTTCTTCTATGATTTGTTGGTTATTCAGAAGCGTGTTATTTAGCCTCCATATGTTTGAATTTTTAATAGTTTTTTTTTTTTTTTTTTCTGTAATTGAGATCTAATCGTACTGCATTGTGGTCAGAAAAGACGACTGGAATGATTTCAATTTTTTTTTTTTTTTAATTTACCAAGGCTAGATAACCCTATATGCAAAACAGAAAAAGAGACACAGAAATACAGAACAGACTTTTGAACTCTGTGGGAGAAGGTGAGGGTGGGGTGTTTCAAAAGAACAGCATCTATACTATCTATGGTGAAACAGATCACCAGCCCAGGTGGGATGCATGAGACAAGTGCTCGGGCCTGGTGCACTGGGAAGACCCAGAGGAATCGGGTGGAGAGGGAGGTGGGAGGGGGGATCGGGATGAGGAATACATGTAAATCTATGGCTGAGTCATATCAATGTATGACAAAACCCACTGAAATGTTGTGAATTAGCCTCCAACTAATAAAAAAAATAAATTAATTAAAAAAAAAAAAAAAAAAGAATTTACCAAGGCTAGATTTATGGTCCAGGATGTGATCTATTCTGGAGAAGTTTCCATGTGCACTTGAGAAAAAGGTGAAATTGATTGTTTTGGGGTGAAATGTCCTATAGATATCAATACCTCAAATACCTCAAATCACATTCCAAAGAATACAGGTAAACTAAACTACTATTGTGTCTGGCTTCTCTCATCTCAATTAGCAAGTGCTTCTTGATCATTACTTTAATTCTGTTTGTTTTTTTTTTTTTTTTTTAAAGCCCACAATATATAAATCATTGCTGTTTTATAAATGCAAAGCACATTTAGCTTTTCTCATGTGTATCATCTATTCTTTTGCAGAACATTCTTGCCTGCAAGACAGACCTTTTGTAGGTTATATACCATCTTCCTGAAAAACATCTTTCAAATGTGACTTTATTGAGTCACCAGGTATTACTCTCAATGGTGAGTACTTTGCTGTTTTTCTTTGTCTGTCATGCTACTGAGAAATGATTTCCTGGGATAGAGAATTCTTGAGTGAATTTAAGATTTTAAGTATGTATTTCCATTGTCTATGGCTTCTATTATCTCTGTAAAGATGTGACTTGTCAAATTGCCTTTGTCTTCTCTCCACAACTTTTAAACTCTTACTTCATTCCTTTTGTGTTTTAAAGTTTCGGTAAATCCCTAAAGTGTATTTCATAATATTTACATTCCTCAAGATATATCAGGATTTCAGAATGTAAAATGTTGTCATTCATCAGTTGGGAAGATTTCTTAAGTATGATCTCACCAAATATTCTCTTTATATCCTTGTTTTCCTTCTTGATAGAGATCTATTTTGAGTTATAGTAGTTTTTTCCCCTTTTTGTCTTCCATGACCCTTAATTTCTATTTCATATGTTCTATTTCTTTGTTTCTATTACTTCACTGCTTTTATATATTAAACTAACTGTTAATTCATGTTCAATAATTTGATCTTAGACTGAGTCTAGTTGGCTGTTTTAAATCATTAATTTAGTTTCCATATTAATCATTGTATTTTCCTGTCTAGAAATTCAATTTGCTTTTTATTCAGATCTCTGGTCATTTTTTATGGACAATTTTTCTTTGTCCTACTTTCAATATCCATTTTAGTGTTTTAATATAAATATATTCACTAAATTATGTTGAAAGATAAGAAACTTATAAATTATGGTTCAACTAAATACATTGTGTGTCCAATAGATCGAATAACTAACTGCCCTTGATTTTGGAAGACTCTGATTTAAAGCTTTGTACTTTTTTGCTTTTTGCAGTATTTGGAACTTTTTTTTAATGAACGTATTTTCCTTTGAACTTTTTCTGTGGCATTTTTGAAGCTTTGTTTGGGATTAAGTTCCTCAGGAAAGGATTTGACTTTGCTTCCAACATATAACACTACAAACTCAGGATTATTTTCAACTCTATTGTAAGCCTGGGATTTTTGTTTTGTTTCAAATAAACTTTTATTTTAGGATAGTTTTAAATTCACAGAAAAATTGCAAATGTAACAGAGTTCCCATATACTTCACTTAATTTCCCCATTTATTAACATCTTGATTTATTCCATCCAAGAAACCTACATTGCTCCAGGCTTTATTTATATTTTACTAGTGTTGAATCATTATTTTTTTTTTAATTTTTCAGTATCCCACTCAAAATCTCATACTTCATTTGTGTTTTTTTTAACCTTCTAAGAATAATATTTTTATGTATGTATGTATGTATTTAGCTGTGCTCAGTCTTAATTGCAGCATGTGGGATCTTTAGCGTGGCATTTGAGATCTTTTCTTATGTCTCCTTAGTCTCCTCTGGTCTGTAGCAGCTTTTCTATCTTTCTTTGATTTTTGTGATCTTAACAGTTTTGAGGATAACTGGTCAGATGTTTGGTAGAATGTCTCTCAATTTAGGTTTGAATTAGGTTTTCCTTATGGTTGAACTGGGATAATAGGTATTGGGAAAGATGATCACAGCTGGTGAATTGCCCTTCTCACCAAACATATCATGGGCACTAATATACCTGATCAGTACATCATTAATACACTGTATCATTTATTTTGTTTTAAAGTATTGCCCAAGTAGTATAGATTTAGACCTCAAATCTATGTGATGAAATGATTGTCATTAGTAATCCTTAAGCAGAGAGTTCCCTTTGTATTTTATTTCATTTTTTCTCTTCTTCCAGATCCAAAGGTAGATGCAAAAGTAACTCCAAGTTAGAACCTATGTTTTTCCACACTTAAAAAAGAATGGAAATAAAATTTCTGAAAATTTATTTTTCTTTGGAAATGTAAAATTTAAAACCCAGTTCCGTTCAGTCACTCAGTCGTGTCCGACCCTTTGCGACCCTGTGAACCGCAGCACGCCAGGCCTCCCTGTCCATCACCAACTCCCGGAGTCTACCCAAACCAACGTCCATCGAGTCAGTGATACCATCCAACCATCTCTTCCTCTGTCGTCCCCTTCTCCTCCTGCCCTCAATCTTTCCCAGCATCAGGGTCTTTTCAAATGAGGCAGCTCTTTCCATCAGGTAGCCAAAGTATTGGAGTTTCACCTTCAGCATCAGTCCTTCCAATGAACACCCAGGACTGATCTCCTTTCAGATGGACTGCTTGGATCTCCTTGCAGTCCAAGGGACTCTCAAGAGTCTTCTCCAACACCACAGTTCAAAAGCATCAATTCTTCAGTGCTCAGCTTTCTTCACAGTCCAATTCTCACATCCATACATGACCACTGGAAAAACCATAGTCTTAACTAGATGGACCTTTGTTGGCAAAGTAATGTCTCTGCTTTTTAATATGCTGTCTAGGTTGGTCATAACTTTCCTTCCAAGGAGTAAGTGTCTTTTAATTTCATGGCTGCGATCACCACCTGCAGTGATTTTGGAGCCCAGCAAAATAAAGTCAGCCATTGTTTCCACTGTTTCCCCGTCTATTTGCTATGAAGTGATGGGACCAGATGCCATGATCTTAGTTTTCTGAATGTTGAGCTTTAAGCCAACTTTTTCACTCTCCTCTTTCACTTTCTTCAAGAGGCTCTTTCCTTCTGCTTCACTTTCTGCCATAAGGGTGATGTCATCTGCATATCTGAGGTTATTGATATTTCTCCCAGAAATCTTGATTCCAGCTTGTGCTTCCATTTGTGCCCAGCATTTCTCATGATGTACTCTGCATATAAGTTAAATAAGCAGGGTGAAAATATACAGTCTTGACATACTCCTTTTCCTATTGAAACCAGTCTGTTGTTCCATGTCCAGTTCTAACTGTTGCTTCCTGACCTGCATACAGGTTTCTCAAGAAGCAGGTCAGGTGGTCTGGTATCCCCATCTCTTTCAGAATTTTCCACAGTTTGTTGTGATCCACACAGTCAAAGGCTTTGGGATAGTCAATACAGCAGAAATTGATGTTTTTCTGGAACTCTCTCGCTTTTTTTGATGATCCAGCGGATGTTGGAAACTGGATCTGTGGTTCCTTTGCCCTTCCTAAGACCATCTTAAACATCTGGAAGCTCACGGTTCACGTATTGCTGAAGCCTGGCTTGGAGAATTTTAAGCGAGAGTTTACCAGCATGTGAGATGGTGCAATTGTGCGGTGGTTTGAAAATTTAAAATTAGAACTCTGTATTATGAATTTTTGTTTAATGTTTTGGGAATCAAATACTGATTAGTAATTATCTTAGACCAGACTGATATAACAAAACATCATACATTGGGTACTTAAGACAACTGGCCATTTGTTTCACAAAATTTCAGAAGCTGAGAATTCTGAGATGAGGCAGATCTGGTTTTTGTCAAGGGTCTACTTCCTGTCTTGTAGACAGCTATCATCTTCTTGTGTCCTCACATGGCAGAAGAAGGAGAGGAAGGAACAAACTTTTTTCCTAATTGTTTGTAAGGGCACTAACTGCATTTGTCAGTCTCCACCCTCAAGATCTCGTCTAATCCTAATTATCTCCCAAGGGCCCCACTTCTAATAACATCACATTGGGTGGGTAGGGCTTTATCATATAAATTTGTGGAGGGGACAATCATTCAATCCAGAAAAGTAATCTTGTATTTGATTTGGTGTCTTTCAGTTGGCTTCTTCCTAGCTGTATGAAGAAAAGTTAACTGAACTTTAAGCTCCTCACTTGATTTTCTTTATACTGAGGATAAAGTGTAATAATGCATATAACTTAGCACTGAAGTGGCATATTATATGAGCATGGTATCTATTTTCAGTTATTATTACTGAAAGAAGAAAAATCTAGTCTGACAAAGAGAGCATGATAGCCTTGTTCTGGAACCAGGGGTAAAAAAGTATATATCTAATAATCCTTTGTGAACACCTTTAGGCTAAAAATAACATTTTTAAAAATCATATATATGTGTGTGTGTGTATATATATATATATATATGCAGAGTAAATATTTAGGATGAAATTAGAAAGGGAATTTAAAACCTTTGAGCCTTAGCTTTTTAATATTCCTAATTATTTTTTAAAATGGTTTGTAAATTTGTTTTTACACACATATTTTTTTGTTTGTTTGTTTGTTTTGTTTTGTTTGGCCATGTTACGTGGCTTCTGGGATATTAGTTCCCTGAGCAGGTATTAAACCCCTGTCCTTGGCAGTGAGGCTATGAAGTCCTAACCACTGGATCATCAGGTAATTCCCTAAATGTGTGTTGTTAATGTAACATAAATTAGCTTTTGCTAAGTGAGAAAAATAATTGATCAGGAAATGAGGACAACATATAACTTTGACCCCAATTTAATTTGGCACAGTGTGTATATTATATACATCCCTATAATTAATTATCTTTCCCAATTTTTTATTACCCACAGTTATTTATTTTAAGATACAGAAATATTTTTCCAGTTGTCGGTAATGACCTATGACTATTCCTGAGCTCTCTGTCAAAAATGTATAGCTTCCATACCCGAAAAAAAGTGAGGAATGAAAAAAAAAATTTAAAACCTCATTATTTTTATGCAATTACAATTGGTTGAATTTTTATACAGCTTTTTCTATTAGGTTTTTCATCAAATATCTTTTTTTCTTTGCTGAATATTTGCATTGCTTGAAAAACTGGCTAAGTTGATCCTTCCATTCATATACAGAGTTTATGAAGAATATAGTATTTTTAAAGAACCACCATCAATACAGAAGAAATTTAAGCCAAAACCTAAAAACTAACATATATTTTACAATAAAAGAAAATACCAAACAATTGAGCTGATCATTTGTCAACATAGTTGAAAGTGTTAGATTCCTGGTCATGTCCTAGTCTTTGCAACCCAGGCAAGAATACTGGAGTGAGTAACCATTTCCCTCTCCAGGAGATCTTCTGGACCTAGGGATTGAACCGGGGTCTCCTGCATTGCAAGTGAATTCTCTACTGTCTGAGCCATCAGGGAAGCCCCAGTTATTCAAAAGTTGTAATGAAGCATGAGAGATTTATGGAAGCTTCCTGATAGGAGAGACTGACTGAGGGAGAAACTGGGTCTTGTTCTGATGGGTAGGGCCATGCTTAATAAATCTTTAATCCAAGTTTCTGTTGATGGAGGGGTGGGGTGGTTGTTCTCTCCCTGTTGTTGGACCTGAGGCCAAACTATGGTGCAGGTAATGAAGATAATGGCAACCTCCTTCAAAAGGGCCCATGCACTCACTGATGCACTCAGTGCCCACTGAACTGGGGTGTTGGAGAAGACTCTTGAGTCCCTTAGACTGCAAGGAGATCCAACCAGTCCATCCTAAAGGAAATCAGTCCTGAATATTCATTGGAAGGATGATGCTGAAGCTGAAACTCCAATACTTTGGCCACCTGATGCAAAGAACTGAGTCATTGGAAAAGATCCTGATGCTGGGAAAGATCGAAGGTGGGAAAAGGGGAAGACAGAGGATGAGATGGTTGGATGGCTTCACCAACTCAATGGACATGAGTTTGAGTAAACACCAGGAGTTGGTGATGGACAGGGAGGCCTGGCGTTCTGCGGTCTATGGGGTCGCAAAAAGTCAGACACGACTGAGCAACTGAACTGAACTGAATGAAGCATAGCTTTTTAAGTAATAAAAACTGTAAATAAAAATGATAAATATAAGATCACATGGTTCTAACATTATATATAAATATGATTAAAGTTAACTAAATTGCCATGAGCATGGCTATACTCAACATGAAAACTATCTCTCATCCTTACTTTCTTAAAGATTTTTCACATTTCTACTTCTAAATCAATATCTGAAAATATACTTACAAGTAGAATAGTTTAACTCATTGACATTTACAGCAAATAAAACTTTTCCCCATATTTTGAGGAGGATCATAAACAGTGTCAAGATGGAATTTTTTAAATATTTCATTAAAAATCCTTATTCCAACATGTGATTGCCCTTTCCCTATAATCAGGGAAAGAGTAAAACTTTTCCCTGAGTTTCATGTCTCAACACCATGAACAATTATACACTTTTCAGACTTCCCTTTTGACTTCAGATGTTTTCCAGCATATTGAGATTATACAGATTTCATGAAAAAGTAGCTTGCTATTTCTAAGGATATATTTTCAGAAAACTAGAGAATGAAGGTAGTGGTAGACAAGTAGCATTACCTTAAGGGGAAAGGGCTTAGGATTTAAGGTCAGGGTCAAACTTCATTCTTTTGCATATGGACACAGTAATTTCTTTAAAAGTAGTTGATTGGATTTATGAAATTTAAGTCTCTGAAATGGACATTATAAGAGGGTGGATAGAGATTTAGATCTAATTAAACAGAGAAGAATTGATCACTTCTCTGTAAGGATATGGATTCCAGCTTCTCTTGCTTTAAACTTTAGAAATCCGACCCTTTCAGCATGCCAACAAGGTTTCTGGCATCAGATAGCTATTGTGTTTTTGGATAAGGAACCAGCAGGCCACCTTGCTCTATTCCCCATCACTCCCTGTTGTCATGGCAGCACTTAAGTCTAGTGGCAGGGGCTTTCAGCATCATCTTTCCACTTTTATTCTCCTTATGGTAGAGTTAAGAGGAAACCAAACCCCTACTTGTACCCTTATCTGTTTGACAAGTGGGAAAAGTAAAAATTGACCCAGAGGGCTACATCTTTCAAGAAAAGATAAGGAGCACTTTTTCTCTCCATGTAAATGAAGAATATTTTTCAACTTGGCATATTTCAAACATTCACATTACCTGCCCCACCCCCTATAGTCATTTGAGTTTGCAAACCCTGCTTTAAGCAGTAACTCATGGTAACAGCAAGAAGAGTATCATAAATATTCTCAAAAGTTCATCATTATATATCTTGCTCCTGAGGGAAGCAGAAATGAGAAAAGATTTTATTAGTGCAGATAGGAACTCTTCTTTCTGTTCAGGGTATGCTATTTTGAGGGCTCAAATTGAATAAAAGTCTCCTGGCATATGAATTCTATGAAGTATGATACCTGATAACAAACTCTTCAAAATACTCAAAATTGACATTTGAATAGAAGTTTTGCTCAGTTTCCATTTTGAAGCTGATAATATATTAAACTGTTTAACATTTGTAATTAAAAAAAAGAAATGATTTAAGCTGTCTATGGATCTCTTGGGCTTCCTTGATAGCTCAGTTGGTAAAGAATCTGCCTGCAATGCAGGAGACCCCTGGTTCAATTCCCGGGACAGGAAGATCCTCTGGAGAAGGGATAGGCTACCCACTCCAGTATTTCTGGGCTTCCCTTGTGGCTCATCTGGTAAAGAATCTGTCTGCAATGTGGGAGACCTGGGTTCTTTCCCTGGGTTGGGAAGACCCCCTGGAGAAGGGAAAGGCTACCCACGCCAGTATTCTGGTCTGGAGAATTCCAAGGACTATACAGACCATACAGAGAGTTGGACATGACTGAGCTACTTTCACTTCACTTCATGGATCTCAAGTCTATTTTTAAAAGATTTATTACTTTTTCAGTCACACACACACACACAATGATAGGCTAGGTAATAATGAAGAACATAAAGATAGGTTTCAGTAAAACAATAGTTGAATTTTGAATTCTGACAAGTTAAGTATTAAAACTTGAAAAGAAATCCTTTTAAGCCATCTAAAGCTCTTGGTGGAAATGTAATATGCTAGGAGAATTCTAGCTACTATTTAAATTTGAAGTGCTTCAATCCATTATGGTGACAAAAGTTGTTTTAGCAGCTATCATTTTTTAAAATTTCAGCACTTTGGTTCCTTCCAAGATAAATGTTCTTTCTTCCTTGCCTCTCATTTCTTAAATTATTTTCTGAGGATAGCAACATTTGGACAGTTTATCTGGCTCCAGCCCTAGGCATTATGTCATTGCTTCCTTTTCTTTACTTACTAATGGACTGCAAATATTCTTTTCCTAGAAAAACAAAAAAACAAAAAACCTCCCCCTCCTCTGTTGCTCCCCTGGTGTTAACAGGGTCTACAAGTAGGAAATCTCCACTCTTCTGGAAAGCATGCTAAGGCGTCCTCTGCCTTCATTCTCTCCTTCCCCTCGCACAAATAAACTCTCCAGCCAACAGCAGCATGACTTCTGCTAACACAACCACATTAATCCAGAGTTCTTAATAGAGGAGCTGTCAGTTCAGTTCAGTTCAGTTGCTCAGTTTTGTCTGACTCTTTGCGACCCTGTGAACCGCAGCACGCCAGGCCTCCCTGTCCATCACCAACCCCCGGAGTTTACTCAAACTCATGTTCATTGAGTCAGTGATGCCATCCAGCCATCTCATCCTCTGCCGTCCCCTTCTCCTCCTGCCCCCAGTCCCTCCCAGCATCAGGGTCTTTTCCAATGAGTCAGCTCCTTGCATCAGGTGGCCAAAGTATTGGAGTTTCACCTTCAACATCAGTCCTTCCAATGAACACCCAGGACTGATCTCCTTCAGGATGGACTGGTTGGATCTCCTTGCAGTCCAAGGGACTCTCAAGAGTCTTCTCCAACACCACAGTTCAAAAGAACCAATTCTTCGGTGCTCAGCTTTCTTCACAGTCCAACGCTCACATCCATACATGACCACTGGAAAAACCATAGCCTTGACTAGACAGACCTTTGTTGGCAAAGTAATGTCTCTCTCTGCTTTTTAATATACTATCTAGGTTGGTTATAACTGTCCTTCCAAGGAGTAAGCGTCTTTTAATTTTATGGCTGCAGTCACCATCTGCAGTGATTTTGGCGCCCAAAGAAATAAAGTCAGCCACTGTTTCCACTGTTTCCCCATCTATTTGCCTTGAAGTGACGGGACTGGATGTGATGATCTTATTTTTCTGAATGAAGAGCTTTAAGCCAACATTTTCACTCTCCTCTTTCACTTTCATCAAGAGGCTTTTTAGTTCCTCTTCACTTTCTGACATAAGGGTGGTGTCATCTGCATATCTGAGGTTATTGATATTTCTCCTGGCAATCTTGATTCTAGCTTGTGCTTCCTCCAGCCCAGCGTTTCTCATGATGTACTCTGCATAGAAGTTAAATAAGCAGGGTGACAATATACAGCCCTGAGGTACCCCTTTTCCTATTTGGAACCAGTCTGTTGGTCCATGTCCAGTTCTAACTGTTGCTTCCTGACCTGCATATAGGTTTCTCAAGAGGCAGGTCAGGTGGTCTGGTATTCCCATCTCTTTTAGAATCTTCCACAGCTTATTGTGATCCACACAGTCAAAGGCTTTGGCATAGTCAATAAAGCAGAAATGCAAACCTCACATGAGAAAACTGCCCTCCCACCAGACTGGAGCACAGTCAGTGCATTGCAGCCTCTGAAAAGAGATTTTTGTTAGGGACTACTTTCTTTTAGTCATAAAATGTTCAACTTTTACTTATACTTTGGTAGTTGCAAGTCTGGAGAAATCAATGGCACTCCACTCCAGTACTCTTGCCTGGAAAATCCCATGGACGGAGGAGCCTGGTAGGCTGCAGTCCATGGAGTCGCTAAGAGCTGGACATGACTGAGCGACTTCACTTTCACTTTTCACTTTCATGCATTGGAGAAGGAAATGGCAACCCACTCCAGTGTTCTTGCCTGGAGAATCCCAGGGACGGGGGAGCCTGGTGGGCTGCCGTCTATGGGGTCGCACAGAGTCGGACACGACTGAAGCAACTTAGCATCAGTAGCAGTTGTAAGTCAAATGGTATAAAGGGTATAATACAATTAAAAAAAATTTACCACTTAAAAGATCCAGTGGTACAACCGAATCCCATAAAAACTTATAGAAAATAAAAAAGAGAAAATGCATATGTATAGCATCATCTAGTCTGTCTAGTCAAAGCTATGGTTTTTCCAGTAGTCACGTGTGGATGCGAGAGTTGGAGTATACAGAAAGCTGAGCGCCAATGAATGGATGCTTTTGAACTGTGGTGTTGGAGAAGACTCTTGAGAGTCCCTTTTACTGCAAGGAGATCCAAACAGTCCATCCTAAAGAAAATTAGTTCTGAATATTCATTGGAAGGGCTGATGCCGAAGCTGAAACTCCAATACTTTGCTGACCTGATACAAAGAGGTGAGTCATTTGAAAAGACCCTGATCCTGGGAAAGACTGAAAGCGGGAGAAGAAGACAGAGGATGAGATGGTTTGATGGCATCACTGACTCAATGGACATGCTGCTGCTGCTGCTGCTGCTAAGTCACTTCAGTCGTGTCCAACTCTGTGCGACCCCATAGATGGCAGCCCACCAGGCGCCCCGTCCCTGGGATTCTCCAGGCAAGAACACTGGAGTGGGTTGTTATTTCCTTCTCCAATGCATGAAAGTGAAAAGTGAAAGTGAAGTCACTCAGTCATGTCTGACTCTTTGCGACCCCATGGACTGCAGCCTACCAGGCTCCTCCGTCCATGGGATTTTCCAGGCAAGAGTACTGGAGTGGGGTGTCATTGCCTTCTCCGATTTTGTATTGGAGGGTAGTCTGTTAGCAATGTGATAGCTTCATTCAACAGCAAAGGGATTCAGCCATACATATACATGTATCCATTCTCCCCCAAACTCCCCTCCTATCCAGGCTGCCATGAAACATTGACCAGAGTTCCCTTTGGTATATGGTAGGTTCTTATTTTCCATTTTAAATATAGCAGTATGTACATGCCGATCCCAAACTCCATAACTTTCCCATCCCTCCATCCTTCCCAGTGACAACCATAAGTTCTTTCTCTGTCAGTATGTTTCTGTTTTGCAAATAAGTTCATTGTGTCATTTCTTTTTAGATTCAGTATATAAGGGATGTCATATGATATTTCTCCATCTCTGTCTGACTGTAACCTATTTAATATGTGAGCATATATATATATATATATAATATTTGATAAAATTAATTTCCTAAAATTGCAGATCTAAGGAAGCTAATTTAACTCATCACAAAATCATAGACACCTAGAAAAACTGAAATAGTATTCATTTCTTTATTTGTTCCTTTGACAAACACTTTTCTGCTCAGTTCTCTGTAAGGCATTCTTTTAGGCACTGAATACAGAGTGAGATCAAAAAGAAAAAATAGAGGTTAATTGCCTGGTCTGATGACTTATGCATTGTAGTGGGATAAGACATATAAAACAGACTTTGATCAATTAATTAACAAGAAAATATTCTAGTCTTCAAGTTCTCAACCTTGAGTGTGTACTTCATCACTTTGAAAATTTACCAATGTTTGTGTCATTCCCCCAGAGATTTTGGTGTGACTCCTGTGTGTGTGAATTTTAAAAATCCCCCATATGAGTCAGACACTAAGACACTTAAGTTAATCAGAGAATTAAGTAAGGACATATGATAGAGTTTTCCAATTTCTGTGATTCTAAAGTCCACTAGCTCAATGTCTCAAACAGCTCCTTAAAATGTACTCAAGGCTACCAGAGTCACAAGTATCTAAATTTCATTGGAACAGGAGTGTCATTCAATAGAAATGCAGAGGGTGTATGAAGGAAGATTTTAAAAAGGCTAAAGATGGCTTGCAAAATAGAAAATAAATTTCTGAAGATCCTGAGAATGAGATTTAAAATGGAAAATACCCATGTATCAAAGACAAACGTGAGCACAATTGATTGAAGGATGGGATTGAGAATGAGTATCAGAATTTTAGTCTAGCCTGAATAAGGTAGAAGAGGAGATTAAAATGCTATGGACAGATTTAAAAGACCTTGAGTGGTCAAAATATTGGGATTACATTTTTCATCTCTTTATTATCTGTCTGTATCAGTGCACATACTTTATATATCTACTATCCTCTCTATACTGGTAAATTTTTTGGTTCATTTTACTTCTTGGCACTGTTCCTGGTGTTCTTAAGTTATATATTTCACACCCAAATATGCAACTCAACTCAGTTGGATACACTAGTGTTAGTGTGCAAAAAAGACTAAACTTTCTCCTAGGCTGTATCTTGGACTGAAGATCAATTTTATTAGAGAGGTGAGTTAATAAGCTAAGTTTCTGCCTCTTTTAGTTCCCTTTCTCATTCATTGAGGGGTAAGATCCAGATTCAGTGAGATGAATATTTTTCCAAAGTCATTATCAGCCAAAGATGAGTATATGGCATATAACCATTATGAGCATGGGTTCTAGTACAAAGTACATAATTTAAAAATGTGTATTGAATTCTGCCATTTATGGGCTATGTGATCTCTAACATGCCAAGTAGTTAATCTTTCTGTGTAGATTCCAAGTTGATAACAGTAGAAATAAAGCAATAAAATACATTCTGTATTTTCAAAAATCATTCATGGTAAATTCTACCAGGATTACATTTTACAGTTTTTTTTATATGTGGAAGTATTTGATTTAGGAAATTCCCACCTAAACCCAACGGATAATAAAAATATTAAGGATACAACTTAAATTATAAAATGCACAGTTAAAATATGATATAATGCCCTTGTTTTATTACAACTTATTATATCTCAGTAATGCTTATTTTCATAATTTAAATGGTAAAATATTAACTGGTCAACCAGTCTTTTAAAATTTCGGTGACTAACTTAACAAAGGCTCCATAGTTATTTCTACAAAAGTCTATTTGCTAAAATGGTCAATATGTTAAAATAGGTGAATATGATAAGCAGTCAACTAAATTTTGTGGTATGTGGATGCTACAATATAGTTACAGTGAATTTGCTGACATAATACTGATTATGTCTGCAGGATCATATGAATAATGTTTCATCATCGGTAGATTGGTAGATTCCCTTTACTTTGCTGCTGCTGCTAAGTCTCTTCAGTCTTGTCCGACTCTGGCAACCCCATAGATGACAGCCTACTAGGCTCCCCCGTCCCTGGAATTCTCCAGGCAAGAACACTGGAGTGGGTTGCCATTTCCTTCTCCAATGCATGAAAGTAAAAAGTGAAGTCTCTCAGTTGTGTCTGACTCTTAGCGACCCCATGGACTGCAGCCTACCAGGCTCCTCCGTCCATGGGATTTTCCAGGCAAGAGTACTGGAGTGGGGTTCCATTGCCTTCTCCATCCCTTTACTCTATATTATAAGAAACAGCAGTGGTTGGTTGTAAAATTAGAACTTACACATTTCCGCCAAGTGAAAATGAAAGCCCCTCAGTCATGTCCAACTCTTTGCGACTCCATGGACTGTAACCCCCAGGCTTCTCTGTCCATGGGATTCTCCAGGTAAAATTACTGGAGTGAGTTGCCATTCCCTTCTCCAGGGGATCTTCCCAACCCAGGGGTCAAACCCTGTTCTTCTGCATTGCAGGTAGACTTTTTACTGTCTGAGCCACAGGGAAGCCTTATTTCCCCCAAAGCCTTTCTTTAAAAATAATTACATATTAATTAAAGTAAATAAATATTTGCCTACAAATACTACATAGTCCTGTTGTTACAGAGAAGGCGATGGCAACCCACTCCGGCACTCTTGCCTGGAAAATCCCATGGATGAGGAGCCTGGTAGGCTACAGTCCATGGGGTCACTAAGAGTCGGACACGACTGAGCGACTTCACTTTCACATTTCACTTTCATGCATTGGAGAAGGAAATGGCAACCCACTCCAGTGTTCTTGCCTGGAGAATCCCAGGGACTGGGGAGCCTGGTGGGCTGCCGTCGATGGGGTCGCACAGACTGGGACACGACTGAAGTGACTTAGCAGCAGCAGCAGCAGCAGCCTGATGTTATTTACAGGTTGTAAATAGTGTCAGTCTTAACACTGTTTGGATCCTTACTCAGCTTTCAGGGCCTCATAATTCCAACTGAAACAGTCAATTTTGTTAACATATTACAGGGCCAGAACTTTTTTCATTTTAAGTGGAAATCTCTTTGGCTTTGTTCCCGGGGCAGTTTTGTTTTCCTCCACTCGCCACATCTCAGAGAGGGTATCTTTGAACTCTACATACTGTACAGTGGTTTAGTTGATCCATTTCTTATCACGGTAAATGCAGGGCTAGGAGTTTATTCCATGTCCCTTGGTGCTAGCTCCATCACTACTCTGGTGTACCAAATGACTTACATGTTTATATTACTGAAAATAATAAACTGATTTAATTTTCCATTTAAAAAAATCTATCAAATAAAAACTGGTTTGACCAGAAATATTGGTCAGCACTGGTTCCTTTGCCTTTTAATTGCACTAGGTTTTAATAAGTGAGAGTCTAATTCTTAAAAAGTTTATCTGGTAGCAACCTTGGAAAGAGGCCTTGTGAAAATGTGTACTCGAGTTACAACAAAGCAATTCTGTTCTGATTTAAAATTTTTGTTTTATAGTTCTTCGATAAGGTTAGATTTAAACTTAATCTAGCTCCATTTCACGTTACAAGTGCACATTACAGATTATTTCATAGCTGCCTTTTTTAATCCTGTAGGTAATTTCTTCAAGGCCCCAAATATATAAAAATTACTTAACCACAACATGATAATAGCTTTTCCCTCTGGGTATAGATATAAGAATATGTAGCTCATTACAAGTCCTCAGAGTTTCTATCTTCCCAGCAGGACAGCATTCTGCAAAATTTATAAATATGCTAAGCTTTTTCAAATATTTGTCATTGCTTAATAAATTATGCTGGTTAATATCATATCCAATAAAATATTTATTTTAAACATCAGGAGGCATGGTTTCAGCTAAGACTTTAGTTAAGATCTGTGGGTCAGTAAGGATATATTGTCTTTAATCAAAAAGAATAATGAATTGAGGCACACACAGTAGCATAGGCTGAAAATCTGCAGTGAAATTTGTCCTGCCCTCATGCTAGTAACCTAATTACCATACAATTTAAAGTTAATAATAAATAACAGGCTTAAATTAGACCAGACTGAAGTATGGGCAATTATGCCAAGAACTTTAATAGAAGACACAATGAGTTTTATCAATTAATTTCAATTATATTTGACTTCTCTGAAACTCTCAAATTGAAATGGATTAAATCTCAAATTAAAGGGAATAGAATTTTTGATTGAGTTACAATAAGACAATAATGTAAATCACCCCCTGCCTTTTTATCATGTTATATTCCTTTGGAAGAGAAATTTTTAGCACAGTTTGAGTTGTAGGTCATGCAATATCAGAGCATTGCATTAGCAGAGAAGTGATAAGATTTATTCCCTAAACAATAGTTTTAGGCCTTTGTTTACACATCAGAAGAATACTTGCCTTGTTTTCTATATATCTGAAGTTAACTGAAAGCTCTGTTCAGTTTCACAAAAAAACTACACTTGATGCTTAAGAATATATATGACTATAAAATATATGTGACTATACCCCATATTTTTAGTCTTGAGAGCAACTCTGTTATAAATACAATTGCAGAATGTGTGTGTGTGTGGTTTTTTTTTAATGGAGAATTACCAGACATTTTCTCTTTAACTATGACCTCTGTCCATCCTCATATTCTTCTTCCCTGAAAATTAAATGCACTTAAGATTTTCTGAGGGTATTCTATACATTTCTTATCTCTCTTCTCTAGTTTTTAGTTATGTGCCCCTATAGTTTTGTGAATTTTCTTCTCATCTACTATATATTCACTAATTTTTTCAGCATGTCACATCTGCTATTAAATATATCCAGTGGCTGTATGTCAATGTTGGATTTGCATATAGGAAAATACATACTTTTTAAAGTATAGGTGAAATTTGTCAAATTAATACATCCTTACAAAATTGACAAATTATTTCCATCATCCTAGAACAGATTCACATGTTCCTTTTAAATCAATCCCTACTCCCATAGTCATTCAGTATTGATTTTGTGCCTAATTTTTTTGTTCAAAGTAGTTTTTGTGATTCATCCTTGCTGTTGCATCATCATTATTTTTTTATCCCTAGTGTTCCTTTATATGAATATACCAAAACTGTTTATCCATTCTCCTGGTTTATGGTCATTTGGGTGTCTTCTATTTTTTAGCTGTTGTGAAAGGATATCTATAAAAGTTTTTAAATCCTATTGTATTAATGTATATATAAAGGTCTTCATTTCTTGAGTCAAGTATACATTGTGAAATTGGTAAGTGCATGATTAGTATTATAAGAAACCACTTCTACAAAGTGTTTATAATAGTTTGCCTTCTCTCCAACAATATATGAGAATTCTAGTTTATCCACATCCTTGCCAGCATTTTGGTATTGTCTGTCATTTCTTGTCATTCAGGTGGATGTAAAGTGTGATATCATCATGATGTTCCCATTACTTCTCTGATCAGTGATGGAACTTTTCATGTCTTTATTGGCCATTCATATAGCTTCTTTGTGAATGACTTATTCAAATAGTTTGCCTGTTTTGTCAATTGGCTTGTCTTCTTAAAGGATAAGCGTTCTTTAAGTATTCTAAATAAAAGTTTTTTGTCAGACATAATCAGTTTTTTCTCCTGGTATGTGACTTGACTTTTTATTTCTAAAGAGTATCTTCTCTTGTTAATTCTCTCAGTTGTGTCTTCTCCTGTCCTCAACCTTTCCCAGCATCAGAGTCTTTTCTAGTGAGTCAGCTCTTTGCATCAGGTGGACAAAGTGTTGGAGCTTAGGCTTCAGCACCAGTCTGTCCAATGAATATTCAGTACTGATTTCCTTTAGAATTGACTGGTTTGATCTCCTTACAGCCATAGGGACTCTCAAAAGTCTTCTCCAACACCACAGTCCTGAATATTCTTTGGACGGACTGATGCTGAAGCTGAAACTCCAATACGTTGGCCACCTGATGCGAAGAACTGACTCATTTGAAAAGACTGATGCTGGGAAAGATTGAAGGTGGGAGGAGAAGGGGACGACAGAGGATGAGATGGTTGGATGACATCACCTACTCAATGGACACGAGTTTGAGTAAACTCTGGGAGTTGGTGATAGACAGGGAGGCCTGGCGTGCTGCAGTTCATGTGGTTTGAAAGAGTCAGACACGACTGAGCGACTGAACTGGACTGAACTGAACACCACAGTACACAAGCATCAAGTCTTCAGGATTCAGCCCTCTTTATGGTCAAACTCTTACATCCATACATGACTTACTGGAAAAATCATAGCTTTGACTATATGGATTTTTATGCAAAGTGATGACTCTGCTTTTTAATACATTGTCTAGGTTTGTCATAGTTTTTCCTCCCAGGAGCAAGTGTCTTTTAATTTCAAGACTGCAGTCACCATCTGCAGTGATTTTGGAGCCCAAGAAAATAAAGTCTGTCACAGTTTCCATTTTTTTCCCCATCTACTTGCCAAGAAGTGATGGGACCAGATGCCATGATCTTAGTTTTCTGAATGTTCAGTTTTAAGTCAGCACTTTCACTCTTGTCTTCACCTTCATCAAGAGCTCTTTAGTTCCTCTTCACTTTCTGCCATAAGGGTGGTCAGCTGCATATCTGAGGTTATTGATATTTCTCCCAGCAATCTTGATTCCAGCTTGTGATTCATCCAGCCTGGCATCTCGTGTGATGTACGCTGTATATAAGTTAAATAAGCAGTGTGACAGCATGCAGCCTTGATTTACTTCTTTCCAAATTTTGGACTAGTCCGTTGTTCCATGTCTGGTTCTAACTGTTGCTTCTTGACCTGCATGCAGGTTACTCAGGAGGCAGGTAAGGTGGTCTGATATTCCCATCTTGTTATTTACACAGTTTGTTGTGATCCACACAGTCAAAGGTTTTCACATAGTCACTGAAGTAGTAGATGTTTTTCTGGAATTCCTGTGCTTATTCTGTGATCCAGGGGATGTTGGCAAAATTGGTCTCTGATTCCTCTGCCTTTTCTAAATCTAGCTTGTACGTTTGAAAGAGCTTGAACCCTAGCTTGAAGGATTTTGAGCATGTCCTTGCTAGTATGTGAAAGGAACACAATTTTGCAGTAGTTTGAACGTTCTTTGGCATTATTACCCTTCTTTGGGATTGAAATGAAAACACCTTTTCCAGTCCTCTGGCCACTGCTGAGTTTTACAAATTTGCTGGCATATTGAGTGCAGCCCTTTAACAGCATCATCTTTTAGGATTTGAAATAGGTCAGCTGGAATTCCATCACCTCCACTAGCTTTGTTCATAGTGATGCTTCCTAAGGTCTACTTGACTTCACATTCTAGGATGTCTGGCTCTAGGTGAGTGTTCACAGCATCGTGATTATCTGGGTCATGAAAATCTTTTTTGTATAGTTCTTCTGTGTATATGATCTTATTCTGGATAAGTTTTGTCTATATGTATCTGAAATGTATATTTAGTGAATGAACGGGCGAGCGATTGAATAACTAAATAATTTATTTTACTTCGAAAATGATTTTGTTACTTAAATATTTATTTTTCAAGAAACTGTCAAAATATTATCTGTTTCTTTGCAAACCTTTAAGGAAGCATTACTAACCCCTCACCCTTAACAGAGTACTTAGTTTGTACCATTGATCACATTTTATTACAGTTTAATACACATCTCAGTTCAGTTCAGTGGCCCAGTCGTGTCCAATTCTTTGTGACCCCATGAATCACAGCATGCCAGGCCTCCCTGTCCATCACCAACTCCTGGAGTTTACTCACACTCATGTACATGGAGTCGGCGATGCTATCCAGTCACCTCACCCTCTGTTGTCCCCTTCTCCGCCTGCCCCCAATCCCTCCCAGCATCAGGGTCTTTTCCAATGAGTCAACTCGTCGCATGAGGTGGCCAAAGTATTGGAGTATCAGTTTCAGCATCAGTCCTTCCAATGAACACCCAGGAATGATCTCCTTCAGGATGGACTGATTGGATCTCCTTGCAGTCCAAGGGATTCTCAAGAGTCTTCTCCAACATCATAGTTCAAAATCATTAACTTTTTGGCACTCAGCTTTCTTCACAGTCCAACTCTCACATCCATACATGACCACTGGAAAAACCATAGCCTTGACTAGACAGACCTTTGTTGGCAAAGTAATGTCTCTGCTTTTTAATATGCTATCTAGGTTGGTCATAACTTTCCTTCCAAGGAGTAAGCATCTTTTAATTTCATGGCTGCAATCACCATCTGCACTGATTTTGGAGCCCAGAAAAATAAAGTCTGACACTGTTTCCACTGTTTCCCCATCTATTTCCCATGAAGTGATGGGACCAGATGCCATGATCTTAATTTTCTGAATGTTGAACTTTAAGCCAACTTTTTCACTCTCCTCTTTCACTTTCATCAAGAGGCTTTTTAGTTCCTCTTCACTTTCTGCCATAAGGTTGGTGTTATATGCTTGTCTGAGGTTATTGATATTTCTCCCAGCAATCTTGATTCCAGCTGGTGCTTCTTCCAGCCCAGAGTTTCTCATGATGTACTCTGCATAGAAGTTAAATAAGCAGGGTAACAATATACACCCTTGATGTACTCCTTTTCCTATTTGGAACCAGTTTGTTGTTCCATGTTCAGCTCTAACTGTTGCTTCCTGACCTGTATATAGGTTTCTCAAGAGGCAGGTCAGGTGGTCTGGTATTCCCATCTCTTTTAGAATCTTCCACAGTTTATTTTGATCCACACAGTCAAAGGCTTTGGCATAGTTGATAAAGCAGACATAGATTTTTTTCCTGGAAATGTCTTGCTTTTTTGATGATCCAGCGGATGTTTGCAATTTGATCTCTGGTTCCACTGCCATTTCTAAAACCAGCTTGAACATCTGGAAGTTCACAGTTCATGTATTGCTGAAGCCTGGCCTGGAGAATTTGAGCATTACTTTATTACTGTGTGAAGTGAAGTGAAGTGAAGTGAAGTCGCTCAGTCATGTCCGACTCTTTGCGACCCCGGGGACTGTAGCCCGCCAGGCTCCTCTGTCCATGGGATTCTCCAGGCAAGAATACTGGAGTGGGTTGCCATTTCCTTCTCCAGGGGATCTTCTGGACCCAGAGATCGAACCCAGGTCTTCCTTATTGCAGGCAGATGCTTTAACCTCTGAGTAGTAGGAAGCCCTACTACTGTGTGAGATGAGTGCAGTTCTGCAGTAGTTTGGGCATTCTTTGGCATTGCCTTTCTTTGGGATTCGAATGAAAACTGACCTTTTCCAGTCCTGTGGCCACTGCTGAGTTTTCCAAATTGGCTGGCATATTGAGTGCAGCACTTTCACAGCATCATCTTTCAGTATTTGAAATAGCTCAACTGGAATTCCATCGCCTCCACTCTTTGTTCATAGTGATGCTTTCTAAGGCCCACTTGACTTCATATTCCAGGATGTCTGGCTAGAGGTGAGTGATCACACCATGATGATTATCTAGGTCGTGAAGATCTTTTCTGTACAGTCTTCTGTGTATTCTTGCCACCTCTTCTTAATATCTTCTGCTTCTGTTAGGTCCATACCATTTCTATCCTTTATCGAGCCCATCTTTGCATGAAATGTTCCCTTGGTATCTCTAATTTTCTTGAGGAGATCTCTCATCTTTCCCAATCTGTTGTTTTCCTCTATTTTTTTTTGCATTGATCACTGAGGAAGGCTTTCTTATCTCTCCTTGGCATTCTTTGGAACTCTGCATTCAAATGGGGATATCTTTCCTTTTCTCCTTGTCTATTTGCCTGCAATTCTTATTTAAGTTTGAAACCAGACTGTGCTTGAGAGATATAGTAGCTGTTTCATAAATACATGTTTAAAGAATCAATGGTTTAAAAACTATTGAACATTGTTGATCCACTAAGTAAAATATTTAAGAAATTCTACATTTTATTACACTTATATACCAACAATTTAGTAGTTGTCAGCATTTTTATATTATGTCAGGATCTAATTTCATAGTAAAAATGGAACTTTACAGTGTGTATGTCAGGAAATATTATTTTCTATTTGATAGGTACACTGCTTACATTTAAATACAATATCTTTTCTATTAACATCATTATTCAATCAGGAGCCTAAGGCACTGACATATATTATAAAACAGCAGTTCATAGAAAAAAGCACTTTTAAATTTTCAGTGTGATTATAAAGGTAAAATTGATTAATACAAGTGAGAACTTGTTGCTCAAATTAGAAGGATGGGCTCACAAATCAAAAGTTAAAAGATAGTTGTATCTATCTGCAACATCTCTGCAATGGCACATTGTTAGTTCACAAAGCTGTTGTGGAGGATATCATGGCTGTATAACCAAATATTAATACGCAAAATGTCCAAATACTACATTTATACTAGAAATAATCCTCTGAGTTAAAGAAAAAAGAAAAAGAAAACATATTGATTTTGCTCAGGGCATGAGGAAGAACATCAGGGTGTCAACATTCACCTATGATTTCTATATATTTAAAAATAAGCAGAAGTCAAATTCCATATAGAAGCAATAATAGCTTTAGTTTCCTTAAAACAAGCTATGTCAATACTTTTAAAAAAATCTTCCTTTTCTACTTTTAATCTAATATTTTATCATATATCCAGAATAAAATTTTTGGATTAAATTTCCAAATTAATAATCTCATTTCATATTTTTCCAAAATTGAAAATATGCAGCATAAATAGGAATTATAGTTACAGGATTTAGTCACACCTGAATATAATTTCAATCTGAAATTTAGTCAGTCCCTAAATTTGCATTTAATCTGCCTTCTGGCTTTAATGTCTGGAATATTTACCCTTAATAGCATGTCTGTGCTCTCTTTGAAATACTATTACTGGGAAGAAATTTTATGGCAAACTTTTATAAAAGCTTTTGAAATATTTACAGTCACAAACTTAAGAATTCAAGATTAGAAACTATAGGCAATAAACAGACATTTTCAATCAAAATATCACTAGAATGTCACCTTTTACTAAAAGTTAAAGGTCTGGAAAAAAGTACTCTATACTGGTGATTCATTTAAACATAGACAAGAATAATTTCATATTCATAATGAAAAAGATGATGACTGGAAGTATGGTCATTACTGATACAGTCATTCTGGATTGTTGGAAAACAACAACAACAACAACAGAATGTCTTAAGGAACTCTTGTGTTGAATTGTATGAAATTACTAATATTTAATTTTTTAACCTAATACACAGTGATTTTATACACTTCAAGCTAATATCTGCCAAGGACTTTGGCAGTTATTTTACATTAGTAACTATAGCTGATAGTACCTATAAGTGATTTACCTTAGTAACTGTAGCTGATCTGTAACAATCTATATCAACTTCTAAATGCTAATGAGATCACCTTAAATTTTTTTCATTGTATTTAAATATTTCCCATGGATAAAACTACTCAATCACCAGTCCCCAAATGACCCCTCAAATAGAGAGTTTCCATATCACACCTTGGAGAGAAAGTGGACTCATACATTGCTAGTTGGAGTGTAAATTGGTTGAGCCTCTTAAGAAAAATATTTAGCATAAGTATATAAAGGCAACCTTTTATATAATAACATCAGTGGCAAAAGTGATAAAGAACCTGCCTGCCAGTGCAGGAGAAGTGGGAGGCGTGGTTTCAATCCTTGGGTTGGGAAGATTCCCTGTAGGAAGAAATGGCAACCCACTCCAGTATTCTTGTGTGGAAAATACTATGGACAGAAGAGCCTGGTGGGCTAACATGCATTGGGTCACAAAGAGTTGGACATGACTAAGCAACTGAGCATGAGCAATGATCATTAAGCCCAGCAGTTTTATCTCCTTCATATATGCTCAAGGAAAACTCCTGCTTAGGTATTGAAGAAGACATAAAACAATTTATAATAGCAGAATCCTGAATGAACCCAACCAAATGCATATTGACAGAAGAATGGGTTAATAAATTATACATATTTAAAATGAAATATTTTATAACAGAAAAATATAGTTAACATACAACAAACCTAATGAAATGGCAATATACATTTGAATGAAAAATCCCCCCCCAATAGTACTTAGAATGTGATATCTTTTTAATGGATTTAAAAGTTTTATTGGATGCTAAACCTAAAAATTGAGACCATATAGTACATAAAAAAGCAGGGGACTGTTTCACACAAGATTCAGGATTATGGTTAGTTTGGAATGGGGCTTTGGCCAGGCAGTATATATTGGTAGATGTAAGATGTTGCCAACTGTCCAGTTTTGTTTTCAATTTTCTGATGAATATTATATTATTATAGATATGTACATAAATGGACTTCCCTGGTGGCTCAGTGATGAAGAACCTGTTTGCCAGTGCAGGAGATGTGAGTTCCCTCCCTGGGTCAGGAAAATCCCCTGGAGAAGGAAATGGCAACCCACTCCAGTATTCTTGCCTGGGAAATCCCATGGACAGAGAAGCCTGGTGGGCTATAGTCTTCAAGGTAGCAAAGAGTGGGATAGAACTAAGCTCACACACAAGTACATAATTAAAGGAGGCTTCTTGTGGACAAACTGTCATAAAGCAAATATTGCTATTTAATTCAATTCAATGAATATGTAGCTCAGAATAAGAAAATAAATGAATAGTAAACTTAAACCTCTGGGAGTTAGGTAATATTATGGCCATTTACAAAAGAGAAAAGACACAGGCAAGTCTGTGCAGGTATTATTAGTTAGATATCTATTTCTTAAAGCTACTTTACAGAAGGAATACCTGATGATGTATTTGATGGATGACAGGAGAGCCTATCTTGCCACAGTGTAGCTAATCTGTCATCCAGGCAGAGTGTCGGAAATGTCTATCATCAGAGAGAGTTTCTGAGTTTCTGAATTCTGGGTTTATTTTTTCAGAAATTTCCCTGATTTTAGTGAGCCAGTCACATGTAGAGGACAGTGTGGACATATTATCTCAGCTCCAGCCAAGATGACCTTGCTCTGCTTTCCACCTAGTATGCCCAGAGGTTCTCCTCAGTTCAGTTAAGTTGCTCAGTCATGTCCGACTCTTTGCAACCTCATGGACTGTAACACACCAGGCTCCTCTGTCCATGAGGATTCTCCAGGCAAGAACACTGGAGTGGGTTGCGATGCCCTCCGCCAGGAGATTTTCCCAACCCAGGGATGGAACCCAGGTTTCTTGCACTGCAGGTGGATTCTTTACCATCCGAGCCATCAGGGAAGCCCAGAAGTTCTCCTAGATTTTCCCAATTCTGATCTATAACACAGCCTCCTTAGAAAGGTCTAACTGACCTCCCTACACAAAATAGCACCCCACCCCACCTCAACGCTGTCAAAATTGCTCTATTTTTTCTTTCAGCTCCCTGCTTTCTTTTATTAAATTTCTTCATGCTTTATCACCCATTTATGTAATTATTCAGTTGTTTAACTTTTTCACTTTTAATCTTATTACTATTTAAAATATAAATAACTTTATGTATTATTTATTTTTAGATTTAGTAGCATTTTATGTTGGTTGGTTTTGCTTTGAAAGTTGATAACAGAGGACGCTTTTTTTAAAGTGATATTTTTATAATATTTTCGACTTGTTTCCATATGATCATGGGAACATATAAAAATAAGACTCTACATCTTTAGTTATCTGATGGAAAGTTTATAAAGAATTCCAACCAAGGAAACTTTATTCAGTAAACTTGTATACTTAACAGGGAAGTCTTCATCATTGTTTTCCTTGACAAACATACCTGCCTTGTGATTTTTAGATCTGAAGAAGGTATCTTTGCCGTGTGTGTTCCCTTGCCTACTAACCATATCATAAATTGCTGTTTGCTGAAACACCAAGAGAAGTAGATAGCTCTACAAATAGCTTTTGTGTCATTTATATGAGTATCAGTTTGGGCAAATTGAACTAAGAGTGTCCCCATCTATCATGGAAATTAAGATACTTGAAAGACTCTTCTCTGGCTTTGTCCTTTTTCTGCAAGTTTTCTCACCATGTTCAATGCACTTCAGGAACTCATTCAAATATTTTACACTGACTTGAATTTAGTTTTGGTGGGTTGCTTCATTAGAAGCAATAATGAGGCTTGAATAATGACTCTTGTTAATGGAATAAAAATACTACAGAACAACAGCAGCAGGTTCCTTCATCCCTCTCTCCTGATAGGGCATTAAACACTGTTTTAAGGTTTTAATGCAGGAGGATATCCTATATGTATCCATTAGGTTTCTGCTGTGCCATTTTAGTTATTGCTAAGGATAACTTGCTGTTCAAACTGCATTTTATCCAGTCAGCATTACTCCATAATATAAATTGTCTAAATTTTAGCCTCTGAAATGTGTATGATCTAGACTACAGGACAAAAAAAATACAATTCTTAGCAATGTTAAATACAACTGTAACTTGTGTATTTGGGTTCTAGTTTCTCATGAATAATACTTGTTTAGGAAATTAAGGAAACTTTATTTGCTTTACTGTGTCAATATAGTTTGTATTTGTGTAATCTGTTGACTTTTGGTTTCCTTTCCAAAAAAAATTGATCAGATTTATAGAAGGACTTTTATTTTTACAAAAAATGAAAACATCATATCTAGAAACAGAATGTTTGAGCTGGATATAACTGTTGCAGGAAGGGGGACCCCTTCCAGGGCCCGAAACTGGGCTCTTGTCTAACACTAGGAAATGAATTGTCCGAGGAGACACATGCTGACAAAGCAAGAGATTTTATTGGGAAAGGGCACCCGGGTGGAGAGCAGGAGGGTGAGGGAACCCAGGAGAACTGCTCTGCCGCGTGGCTCGCAGTCTTGGGTTTTATGGTGATGGGATTAGTTTCCGGGTGGTCTTTGGCCAATCATTCTAATTCAGAGTCTTTCCTGGTGGCGCACGCATCGCTCAGCCAAGATGGATGCTAGCAAGAGGGATTCTGGGAAGTGGACGGACAGGTAGTGTCTCCTCTCGATCTTTCCCGAACTCTTCCGGCTGGTGGTGGCCTATTAGTTCCGTATTCCTTATCAGGATCTCCTGCCATAAAACAACTCATGCAAATGGTTACTATGGTGCCTGGCCAGGGTGGGCGGTTTCAATCAGTGTGCTTCCCCTAACATAACTTTAGGTGATTTAGTTCAACTCCTTTTTTACAGAGTAGGAACCTATATTGTATTTGATATCAAAATGGAATTGATCTTAAGCATAAAATTAGGTGACTAGAAAATGTTTTCTTTTTAGTGAAGCACATGCATGATCAAAGAAAACTGAGATATATTACATATTCTGAAATTTGACACCCCACAAAGATTTTAACTGGAATATTCTAATTATAATAAGTGTTGTGATCATTACATCCCAACACTTGTGGTTTCTCTTTTTCAATACATGGATAAATGCCAAGTAAATGGCATCTTTAACAGAAAGAAGTATGGAAATATTTGATGGATTTCAGATCATACATGGAATATTGAAGTCATTTAATGCAGTTCAAGCTGTAATCAAATAAGAAAATATTTGAGCAACTTAGTTGGATTCAGTGAGTTTGAATAGATTTTTTCCCCAGAGTTGTTAAGCTGTGATATTGACAATGGTCTGGTACTACTCTAGACCTTTTGCTCTTCCCAAATGAAAAATAGTGGAGTGGTCTGCCTAGATTTGTGTAGAATTATAATGCATTATATTTCTGGCTTTTACCTGTATGCTTTTTTTTTTTTTTTCATTTATTTTTATTAGTCGGAGGCTAATTACTTTACAATATTGTAGTGGTTTTTGTCATACATTGACATGAATCAGCCATGGATTTACACGTATTCCCCATCCTGATCCCCCCTCCCACCTCCCTCTCCACCCGATTCCTCTGGGTCTTCCCAGTGCACCAGACCTGAGCACTTGTCTCATGAATCCAGCCTGGGCTGGTGATCTGTTTCACCCTAGATAATATATTGGAAATAAAAGCAAAAATAAACAAATGGGACCTAATTAAACTTAAAAGCTTTTGCACAACAAAGGAAACTATAAGCAAGGTGAAAAGACAGCCCTCAGATTGGGAGAAAATAATAGCAAATGAAGCAACAGACAAAGGATTAATCTAAAAAATATACAAGCAACTCCTGCAGCTCAATTGCCTGTATGCTTTATGTATCAAAAATGTAAATCTTCGTGTAGCTTTATCAGACATCTCTCAATGTGAATTGCTCTAAAACATCTTGATCCTTAAAAGGCCTCTGAAAAGCTAAAGTAGGTAACAATTAGATCATATTTTCAGGTCTATATGTGCTGCTAACAGAAGAGTGCCAAATATATGTTTTACTTTTAAGGAATGTATAGACACCAATTTTAAGTCTCTAGCAGTTAAAAAATATATCAATTTCATTAATTTGTCATATTATAAATAAAAAATGCATATGTACAAATACACATATAATATGTGAAGTGTATGTATGTACATTGGCTGACTAAAAAAGTACATAAGCGCAACGAAAAGGATAAATGGAGTACCACTGGTTACTAGCAGTGTGAATAGGTCTCAACTCAGTTTTGAGATGCTGGAAAATATTTAGTGAAGGGGTGATTACAATTATGGAAGAAACAGAAAAAGCTGTGAAACATTCTCACAAAATCAAGTATAAGAAGTCCAAGACCATAGGAGGTGACAGCAAAAGAGAAGGAATTTCGTTCAAACACCTCTAGTTTTGATTCCCAACTCAGCCACTTAGCTGTCGTATTTTTGACAAGTTTCCGGATATTTTGAACCTTGGTATCTGTCTTAGCTCATGCTGCTATAACAAAATACCGTGGTTCAGGGTGGTTTGAACAACAAAAATTATTTTCACATAGTTCAGGAGGCTGAGAAGTTTAAAATCCAGGCACTGGCCCATTTGGAGTTGGTAAGGTCGCTCTCTTCTGGCTTGAAGGTGATTTTTCTGGCTATGTCCTCACATGTGACCCTTCCTTGGTGTTGCATACAAGTGGAAAGAGAAGGAGAGAGTGACATCTCTTTCTCTTCTAAGGTCACTGATTCCATGATGAGGAGCCTACCCTAAATAGTCTAACCCTAATTATCTCTCAAAGGCCCCCTACTCATAATACTGTAACTTTATGGATTAAGTCTCTAGCATGAGAATTTGGGGAGGAGGAAAGGCATGCTCTATACTGTTGTTCAGTCCCTTAGTTGTGTCCAACTCTAGGCAAACCCACGGACTACAGCACTCCAGGCTTCCCTGTCCTTCACTTCTTCACCATCTCCCAGAGTTTACTCAAACTCATGTCCATCGAGTCAGTGATGCCATCCAACCATCTCATCCTCTATTCTCCCCTTCTCCTCCTGCCTTCGGTCTTTCCCAGCATCAGGGTCTTTTCCAATGAATCAGCTCTTCACATCAGGTGGCCAAAGTATTGGAGCTTCAGCATCAGCTCTTCCAATGAATACTCAGGGTTAATTTCCTTTAGAATTAACTGGTTTGATCTCCTAGCTGTCCAAGGAACTCTCAAGTCTTCTCTAGCACCATAGTTCGAAGGACTCAATCCTTTGATTCCTTTTAATTGAATGCAAAAGCCCTCAGCTTTTTATATTGTCCAGCTCTCACATCTACACATCTCACATTCTGTATATAAGAGTATCCTTTTCTGAAAATGGCATGATATATGAGTAAACATATATGTGAATAAACACGTCAGTAAAAATGGTGCTGAACGAGTACTGTTGCTGCGGTTTGTGAGCAGCCAGTGAGGGCGGCAACAGCTGATCAACACAGAATGCCTCCTACTAGCGAGCTCTGTGGCCAAGAACACTCAAGATCGAACAAAATGTGCTGGAAGACATATAAGGAATTTACAAAAGGAGCTGCAAAATGGTTTTGAACTCTTAGCTTATTATCTGTGTAAGAGGTAGAAAATTGACAGTGCAGTGGAAGAGATAAGCAGAATTACATTGGCAAAAGTTTTTGAAGCGCTGTGTTCTCATCCTCACCTTAAACCAAATGGGAAGATTTTCTGAGAACCACTTGCCAACCTTCCCGTGTATCCCCACATCTTGTCAAACATAGAAGTGAGTCTGAAACACATCTGAGAAGTATGATGATAAAAGGACTTTTATTTGCTTGAAGTGGTAGGAAAGACAAGACAGAGGTACACATTTTCCTTCCGTCAGACTTGAGCCATGAGAGGATTTGTCAGGTACTGAAAAGACCTTCCCCAACTGGATTAAGGTTGAGATGATGATGTGAGGGTCCTGCTGGGTCTTAACCTGAGTGAGGCCTGGGGGTGGCTTAAAAGGGCAGCTGGAGAGGACCTCAGTAACAAGAAAGCAGGAGTTGGAACTTCCCGGTGAAGGAGGGAAGATTCTCTGAAAATACAAGAGAAAATAATTTCAAGAAAGAAGTCAGTATGGAATAACTGCCAGGTTCACAGAGGGCCAGTAGCAGATCAAGATAGAATTAGGCTACACTCATCTCCCCCAAATCACCTCTCATCTGATTGAATCCTTGAAGGCTGTTGTGGGGCCTGAAAATGAACTTAAGGAGTGAGTAAAGACTTGGCAAAGGAGGAAGCACGTTGGGATTTTCTTCTCATTAAGTGCAGATTTGCAAATTTTAGTAGCATTCAGTTGGCGAAGGAGAGATGCTTTAATATAATTGAGGTTTAGAGTTCTGATTATTTTATTAATTCATCATTTAACCTCATGAAATGGAAATATTTTGAGGCTTGGAAATACCTAAAGACCTATCCATGAATTTATCCCAAAGGCACACAAAATCAAACTAATAATTTTGAAGAGACCGGCAAAAGACATAAAGTCACATATGGAGACTAATATGTTTAATACAATAGTAATATTACTGCATAGTCATTAATAATTCAATATTAAATAGTTTATGCTAGCATTTCTATAATTTCAGGAAATGATATGTTCTTAACACAGATTTTTCCCATTTTTATAAAATTAAAGTGAACTTCTTAGGTTTCAGTGTATAAGCATATTGTGAAAACTATATATGTAGTAATTTAAATCTATTGCTACTATTCCCCAAAGTTAGGTATTATTGTCTCTGGGCATATCATCAAACAATTTAAAGATGATATTACTTAAGGATCCAAAAATACAGATTTCATTAACTATCTAATATTCTACTGGGCTTTAAGATCCTCATAAGTGGATATACAAGTCTTTGAGTTTCAGTTCTGTTCGCATTTGGGCTTCCCTGGTGGTCTGTTTGTATTTATGATGCTGTTCAAGAAAAAACTCCTCACAGGAATATCAATTATTAAAGAATTGTCTTCAGTAGAGCAGATAATCAGTAAGGCAGCCAACTAAATAAAGCAACCCCAGGGATATGTTCTTCCAGCCTCCAGTCTGAAGTCCAAGGAATTTATCTGGTTAACAAAGCAGCTGTTGACAATGTCACTAAAAACAAAGCAGTAAAGATAACCAGGATTCTTTAAGTGCATTTGACTGCCCTTTTTGAGTATATGTGGGAACAGTATTTGTTTTCTTTAGTGTTCAAAATATGGAGAGAAAAATGAGCATGAAGTTAGGTTCCTATTTTTCTGAGAAGTAGGAAAAGTAAAAATGGTGAACTTTATAATGGTATCAAATTTATCAGATTAGACTGTCACAGGTATATTGTTATATGTAAGCCTCATAGTAGCTACAGGACAAAACCTATAGTAAGTACACAAAAGGTGATGAGCAAGGAATATAAGCATACTACCAAAGAAAGTCATCAAACTACAAAGGAAGAGGACAGGATAGTAAGAAATAAAAAGGAACTACCAAAATAGGTAAGCAATGAACAAAATGGCAATAAGCACATGCCTAGCCATGATTGCTTTGAATGTAAATGGACTAAACCCTCCAATCAAAAGATATAGAATGGCTGAATGGATTAAAAAAGAAAAAAAAATATTCATCTGTATGTGGCCAATGAGCCTGAAAGGACACACACAGACTGCGATGAAAGGATGGTAAAAGATCCTTCATGCAATTGGAGAGCACTAATTCTTGAGTAGCTACACATATATCAGACAAAATAAATTTGAAAGCAAGACTGCAGTAAGAGAAAAAGAGGATGTTACAAATGATAAAAAGATCAATGCAACAGAATATAATAGTTATAAATGTTTATGTACCCAACAAAGAAGTTGTACCTAAATTTGTAAACAAATTAACAAATTTGTAACAAATCAACAAATTAACAAAACAAAAAACTTGTAAACAAATTAACAAAGAAACTGCTCCTAAACTTGTAAACAAAGAAATTGTACATAAATATTTATGTACCCAACAAAGGACTTTTGTGGTAGCTCAACTGGTAAAGAATCCACCTGCAATTCAGGAGACCCTGATTCAATTTCTGGTTTGGGCAGATCCCCTGCAGAAGGGAATGGCTACCCACTCCAGTATTCTTGCCTGGAGAATTCCATGGATAGAAGAGCCTAGCAAGCTACAGTCCAATGAGTTGCAAAGAATCAGACACAACTGAATGACTTTCAGTATAACAAAGAAGTGCCTAAATATATAAAGCAAACATTAATGAATATAAAGGAAGAAATGAATACAAAGGAAAGAATATAAAGGAAGAATTATCAATTCAATAATGGTAGGATCCACATACATCAATGGATTGGTCACCCAGATGGAAAATCAAATAAAACAATAGCCTTAAATAACTAGACCAGTTCAGTTCAGTTCAGTCACTCAGTCATGTCCGACTCTGTGACCCCATGAATTACAGCACACCAGGCCTCCCTGTCCATCACAAACTCCCGGAGTTTACTCAAACTCATGCCTATCGAGTTGGTGATGCCATCCAGCCATCTCATCCTCTGTTGTCCCCTTCTCCTCCTGCCCCCAATCCCACCCAGCATCAGGGTCTTTTCCAATGAGTCAACTCTTTGCATGAGGTGGCCAAAGTATTGGAGTTTCAGCTTCAGCATTAGTCCTTCCAATGAACACCCAGGACTTATCTCCTTCAGGATGTACTTGTTGGATCTCCTTGCAGTCCAAGGGATTCTCAAGAGTCTTCTCCAACACCACAGTTCAAAAGCATCAGTTTTTCGGCACTCAGCTTTCTTCACAGTCCAACTCTCACATCCATACATGACCACTGGAAAAACCATAGCCTTGACCAGATGGACCTTTGTTGGCAAAGTAATGTCTGTGCTTTTTAATATGCTATCTAGGTTGGTCATAACTTTCCTTCCAAGGAGTAAGCGTCTTTTAATTTCATGGCTGCAGTCACCATCTGCAGCGATTTTGGAGCCCCCAAAAATAAAGTCAACCACTGTTTCCACTGTCTCCCCATCTATTTCCCGTGAGGTGATGGGACCAGATGCCATGATCTTAGTTTTCTGAATGTTAAGCTTTAAGCCAACTTTTTAACTCTCCTCTTTCATGTTCATCACGAGGCTTTTTAGTTCCTCTTCACTTTCTGCCATAAGGGTGGTGTCATCTGCATATCTGAGGTTATTGATATTTCTCCCGTCTATCTTGAAACCAACTTGTGCTTCTTCCAGCCCAGCGCTTCTCATGATGTTCTCTGCATGTAAGTTAAATAAGCAGAGTGACAAGAACCTTAATAGATATTTAGAAAATATTCCATCCAAATTCTGCTTGGGATCATATATTAAGCCACAAAATAGGGGATAAATTTAAAAAGATCAAAATCCTATTAAGCCTGTTTTCTATCCATAGGGTATAATTAGAAGTCAGTTACATGGGAAAAAAAACTGTAAATTCACAAGTGCATAGAGATTAAATAACATACTACTGAGCAATTGATGGGTCAGAAAAGAAATCAAAAGAGAAATACTTTGAGACAAATTAGAAATGGAAATGTAATTACCAAATTGGGGATGCAGCAAAAGCAGTTCTAACAGAGAATTTCATAGTGATGAATACCTACCTCCAGAAAGAAGAAAGTTTCAAAGAAGCAACCTATCTTTAAACTTCATGAAATTAAAAAAAAAAAAAAAAAAGAACCAAAGAACAGATTTTGGTAGAAGGAAGGAAATGGCAAATATTATAGCAGGAATAAGTGAAATAGAGACCTAAAGTCAATAGAGAAAGATCAATGAAACTAAGAGCTAGTTCTTTTAAAAGACTTAAAAATTGACAAACCTTTGGCTGGATTCATCAGGAACAAAAGGATTCAAAATTTAAAAAAAAAAAATGAAAGAGGAAAATTATACTTGATAGACAAAGTCAGTAATAGACTACTATAAACTTCTATATGCTCACAAATCTGACAACTAAGAAAAAATGAAAAAAAAATTTCCAGAAACATACAACCTCCCAAGACAGAATCATGATGAAATAGAAAATCAGAACAAATGAGTGACTAGCAAGGAAATTTGAAATTGAATAAGTAATCCAAAACCTCCCAATTAACAAATGTACATGGTGAGACATCTTCACTAGTTTATTGTACCAAAAGTTCAAAGAGGAATTAATAACAGTCCTCTCAACACTCTTCCAGGAAAAAAAGAAAGATAGAAAGAAAGAAAGAAATGCTTCCAAACTCATTCTACAAGATTAGGATTATGCTGATACCAAAACAAGGTAGACACTACAAAAAAAAAAAAATATATATATATATATATATATATATATAGTCCAGTATCCCTGAAGGACATAGATGCAAAATCCTCATCAAATGTTAGCAAACTAAGTTAAAAAATAAAAGGATACACCACACAATATTATCATGTAGGATTAATTCCAAGGATAAAGATGGTTCAATATTAGCACACCAGTCAGGGTGGCATATCACATTATCAAAATGAATAATAACAATAATCACCTCAACAGATGCAGAAGAAGGATTTGGTAAAGTCCATTTTTGAGAAAAAATTAATAAAGGAAGTGTAGAGGGAACATACCTCAACAGAATAAAGTTTGTCATTCATAAGGACATACTCAATGATAAAAAAGTAAAAGTTTTCCTCTGAGATCAGAAAAAGGACCAGGATCTCCACTCTTGCCACTTTTATTCAATATAGGATGAGATGTCTTATCCAGAGCTATTGGGAAAAAAAAAAAGAAATAGCAGTTATCCAAATTGGAAAGAAAGAGTTAAAATTTTGCTATGTGCAAATGACATGCTAAAATATTTCAGTTCAGTTCAGCTCAGTCGTGTCCAACTCTTTGCAACCCTATGAACCGCAGCACGCCAGGCCTCCCTGTCCATCACCAACTCCCAGAGTTTACCCAAACTCATGTCCATCGAGTCAGCGATGCCATCTAGCCTTCTCATCCTCTGTTGTCCCTTTCTCCTCCTGCCCCCAATCCCTCCCAGCACCAGGGTCTTTTCCAAGGAGTCAACTCTTCACATGAGGTGGCCAAAGTGGCATTTCAGCTTCAGCATCAGTCCTTCCAATGAACACCCAGAAATCAAGTAGTAATAAATAGCATTTTGCTTTGTAGTCAAACAGAAAATGCTTTCAATCCCTGCCTGGCCATTTACTACATTTGTTACTTAAAGATAATTAACATGGGACTTATTTCCATTAACTCTAGAATGGTAAATACCATCCAAGTTATGGTGCCATCACAGTGTCTGGCGTATAAATCAGCATTGAGGTGTATATGTGGAATCCTCTCAAGTGTACACCTTTGTGAGGATGTGTCCTCAGCCATGCAACCTTCTATTCCTGTCTCAGGGTTGTGCCACTTGAGCCAGGACATGCCTCTGTCCTTGCCACATGCCTGGCTTTAGGCGCACACACACCTTGACAAAAAAGAGAGGTCCTTTAACTAGAGCCCGGTGGAGTGGAAGCTCTTCAGCTACGATCTAGTCACCTTAGATTTCCCTAGGAGAAGGGGTTTGATCATGTTCTTCTACCTAGTATTTCATATGTTCCTGGCTGCATTCTTTTTATTTACATTGCAGGCATGCTTTGGGCATTGAACAATGAGGTTCCAAAATACTGTGACCAGATCCAAAGCCTGGAACTTAGAGTTTGTTTGCTTGTTTGTTTGTTTTTCAAAATCACTAACAGTAGAAGTGTGCAGTCAGGATGTCTGATCCAAATTCCTGTAGTGAATACACTTTAATGAAGATCTGAAGAAGTTTCTAAAGGCATGTGATTTAAAAGAAAAGAATCAAACAGTCTGTCCTGATGAAGCACTTGTGAACAGGAAGGTCAAATTTGTGTAGCATGTTAGTTTCTTCTTTTTATTTCAAACATAGAGAGATCATCCCTAATTTGGGGTGTTCCAATGTAAACACTTCCGTTTTTGTGATATTGACTAAAATAATTAAGGCCTCAAGTAAACCAAGGATAGCATGTATTTGAAAGGATGAAAACACATCATTTATATTAACTATCCTCCCAATGGAATTATGGATTTTAAAATATTTTCCATATCATGGGGGGTAAAACTATTATTGTCCTGGTCATCATCAATTCTAGTAGTACTAGGAAAGAATTAACAGTTGAGAGCAGGACTGATGGATCACCGAACTGAAAGACCAGGAATGATGGTGACACTTTTGTTTTTTTTTAATATATTCAATATCATAGTGTGCATATAGCATGAGTAGGATATCTCTACAGAGGAAATGTTGCACTGTCTGTCTGCATTTTTGTATCAACTGTACCTGGCACCCTATAACATGAAGGGAGAAAGGTGGAGTTATATGACACTGGGGTAACATAATAATATGCTTCCAGAACATAGAATTCAGTGTCCTTCGTATTAACTGCCTGTTGCCTCTGCTGCCTTTGGAATCAGTGTATAGTGACCAGATAGGGATGGTGAACATATAGAATGGGAGTGATATCTTCTTTTTATGTGGCTTAATTGCCAAGCATCTAAAGATTAATTTTCTGTGCTATGTAGGAATTTTATTACTTTAATATTTGTTTACTGTCCTATTTTTATTGAATTGTAGTTTGTTTACAGTGTTGTGTTAGTTTCAGGTGTAATCAAAAGTGAGTAAGTTACACATCTGTCCTAAATCATTTCAGTCGTGTCTGATTCTTTGTGACCCCATGGACCATAGCCCACTGATATCCTCTTTCCATGGGATTCTCCAGGCAAGAATACTGGAGTGGGTTGCCATTTCCTTCTTCAGAGGATCTTCCCAACCCAGGGTTTGTATCTATGTTTATTTACATATGTTCCTTTTCAGATTATGTTTTATCACAGGTTATTACAAAATATTGAGTATAGTTGCCTGTGATATACAGTGGGTCTTTATTGATTATCTGTTATTTGTATACACACACATATAGTAGTGCAAGGCAAGTGAAAATCATTCAGTCGTGTCTGACTCTTTGTGACCCCATGGAATATACAGTCCATGAAATTCCCCAGGCGAGAATATGTAAGTGGGTAGCCATTCACTTCTCCATGGGATCTTCCCAATCCAGGGATCAAACCCAGGTCTCCCACATAGTAGGCAGATTCTTTACTAGCTGAGCCACAAGGGAGTGTGTATCTGTTAATCTCAAGTTCCTGATTTATTCTTCCCCCTTTTCCCCTTTGGTAAACATAGACTTCTTTTCTATTTTTGTTGGTGTATTTCTGTTTTGTAAATAAGTTCTGTTTTGGAAATAAGTTCATTAGTTATCATTTTTTTTTTTAGGTTTTTTTTTTTTTTTTTAAGATTTAGTGTAAGTGACATTTCATATTTGTCTTTGCCTGGCTCACTTCCCTTAGTATGAAAATCTCTCTATACATATACACACCAGATCTTTATCCATTCATCTCTCAGTGGACATTTAGTTCCCTCCATGTCTTGGCTATTGCAAACACTGATGTGATGAATATTGGGGTGCATGAGCCTTCTGGAATTACATAGCTTAGTTAAAAATTTAAATACTTTATTGCTAAAAAATGCTCACTATTATTGGAGAATTCAACAAGTTTCAATCTTTCTTTCTGGTGGAGACTCTTGCCTTTATGTTGATGGCTGCTTACTGATCAAGGTGGTGGCACAAAAGGTTGGGGTGATTGTGGCAGTTTATTAAAATAAGGCAACAATGAAGTTTGCCACAAGTAGTCTTCCTTTCACAAATGATTTCTCTGTAGCTTATAATGCTGTTTGATAGCACTTTACCCACAGTAGAACGTCTTTCAAAATTGGAGTCAATCCTCTGAAACCCTAGCATTGTATAATTAACTAAGTTTCTGTAATATTCTTTTTTGTCTTTTAAGTAAGCTTTACAGCATCTTCATCTGCAGGAGAAGAATCCAAGATGGAATCTTTTCTTGCTCTGCATAAGTAGCAACTCTTCTTCCATTAAACTTTTCTCAAGAGATTGTAGCTGTTAGCATTTTTAAGTTCTACTTCTAATTCTAGTTTTCTTGCTATTTTCTCCTCATTGAAACTGCTTCATGAATCAACTTCTTTCAAACTCCTGTTTCTATTGATGTTTTGTTCTCTTTCCCACAAATCATGAATGTTCTTAATGGTCTGTAGGGTGGTGAATCTTTTCCAGAAAGTTTTAAATTAGCAGCCTGCTCATATCTATCAGAGGAATCACTTTCTATGACAACTATAGCCTCAAAAATGTATTTATACCAAGTACATCTTGAAAGTTGAAATTACTTCTTGATCTTTGGGCTCCAGAATGAATGTTGTATTAGAAGGCATGAAAATAACATGGATCTCATTGTCCATCTCCATCAGACCTCTTTGGTGATCACGTTCATTGTCAGTGAGCAGCAATATTTTGAAAGGAATCTTTTTCTCTGAGCAGTAGGTCTCAACAGTAGCCTTAAAATATTAAATGAACTATGCTATAAACTGATGTGTTGTCATCTTGGCTTTGTTGTTCAATTTCTAGAGGAACAGGTACAATTTGATTGAGAATAATTCTAAAAGATCCTAGATGGTAGGGTCCTTAAGAATTATCTACCATTAGGGATGATAGATAAGCATCGGATTCAACTTAAATTCATCAGCTGCCTTAGCCCCTAACAAGACATTCAACCTGTACTTTGAAGCTTTGAAACCAAGCATTGACTTCTCTGCAGATGTGAAGGGTCTAGATGTCATCCGCTTCCCATATAAGGCTGTTTCTTTTACATTAAACATCTGTTGTTTAGTGTGGTCACCTTTATTAATTATCTTAGCTAGATGTTCTAAAAAAACTCGATGCAGCTTCTACATCAACATTTTGTTTCAACCTGAACTTTTATATTATGGAGATGATTTCTTAAACCTCATGAGCCAACATCTGCTGTATTAAAGCTTTTTTTTTTAATTTTTTTTTTTTTCTCTGCAGCCTTCTTGAAATTCAAGAGAGGTAAGCGCTTGCTACGGATTAGGAGAATGTGTCTGATTTGATCTTTTGTCTAGAGTCCTAAAACTTTCTCCATATCAGTAGCAAGGCTGTTTTGCTTTCTTATCATTTGTGTGCTCAATAGAGTAACATTTTTAATTTCCTTCAAGAACTTTTCCATTGTATTCACATCTTCACTGTCTTGTGTAAAATACCTAGCTTTAGGCATATCACAACTTTAGAAATGCCTTCTTCGCTAAGCTTAATCATTTCTAGCTCTTGATTAAAGTGAGAGACGTGAATTTTTCTTTCACTTGAACACCTAGAGGACACTGTAGAGTTATTAACTGTCCTGATTTCAAAATTGTGTCTCAGGGAAAAGGGAAGCCCAAGGATAGGAAGAGAGATGGAGAATAGCTGGTTGGTGGAGTAGTCAGAACACACACATCCATCAGTATCTCATATGGGCACGGTTTGAGGTGTTCCCCCCAAAATTGCAATTGTAACATAAAAGTTGACTGATCACAGATCACCATAAGAAATATGATAATAATGCAAAAGTCTGACATATTGTAAGAAATACCAAAATGTAACACAGAAACATGAAGTGAGCAAATGTTGATGGAAGATGGCACTGATAGAGCTGTCACAGGCCTTCATTTTGTAAAAAAAAAAAAAAGAAAGAAAAAAACCAACCAAAACTCAATATCTGCAAAGTGCAATAAAGCCAGGAGCAATAAAGCGAGGTATGTGTGTACACAGTATCCATGCACTGGTTAGTGGATTGTGAGGATCATCTTAAAATGAGGTCTCTGTTTCAGTGTCAGCGGTCGATAGTTGATGCTAAGATAGGATCAAACTATAAATATAATCATATTCTGTTTCTTCTCCATGTTCCCCTCATGAACCTTTTCTTATGTTCAGACTCTAATGCCAGACAAAAAAGAAAGGTACAAGAGCAATAAAAACCATGAAGGCTGGGGCTAGTGTGGAGTTTTTCTGAGTTGTTAAAGAAGAACAAAAGTAAATTTAAGGTTTGGGAAGAAGAAAACAAGGGTTTTTAAAATATAGTCTTATAATCTTAAATAAAATACTTAAAATTTTAGAATAAAAGCCAGATTCTCCTAGAGTAAAAAAAAAAAAAGTTTTTCCATATATAAATATAAAGTAAATACAAGAATACATATATTTATTTTAAACAAATAAAAACATATGTGTGCTACATAAAAATTTAAGAGTAGGTCATGGAAAATAGTGAGAAGAGTAGGGGTGGTAGAACTATAGCTACTTCTTTTAACAAGTAAATTGGAACAAATATCAATGTGTCTGAGAAATACATGGGTGCTGTATTCTTTTTGGTGCATTTACTATATTTTATAATTGAAGGTGAATGTAATATTTCCACTTCATTCAACATTTATTAAAAGCCTACTGTATGTTGCCCTACTAGTACAGTACATTAGTAATACTAATAATACTAATACATTAGTAATACTAATGTACTGCTGTTAGGACTGGGGCTGTACCTTTGAGAAGGCAGATTGAACCCTTATTCCCAATCCTGAGAACTTACATCCTCAGGAATCATTAAAATTACTTTTGAAATTATCACACTCAGGAGCATGAAAACAGAAAAATGACAGATTTTTAAAATAAACTTAAATGTTCCTCAGTTGCTCACAGATTTTTATTGGGTACTGCAGTATCTTCCAGGCACTGATCGATGTATTGTGAACACAAAGGATATTAGAATAAAAGCATATTTTTAATTAACAAATATTCCTTGGCCTGTAAAATTTACTACAAGAATCAGTTCCTACTGTTATGAAACATTTTCCTAGAAAGATAAAGAATTTAGAAAATAATAACTAAGCATTTGATCCTCTATGAGGGCATTAAGTTAGTAAGTCAGTATGAGCTTAGAGATGTGGGCTTGGAGATGTTAATACTACAGTGAAAAAAGAATCCCTTTTAGAAAAGGGTGCTAGACAGTAATGTATTTTTTGGGATTGTTATGGCAGACATGCCTTCTCCAATTTTAATATTTGCCAGATTTTTGTCATACTCCTTCAACTTTACGATAATAAGAATCTTACTGGAAAACCACAATGATCAAGGCATGGGGATAGTCAGAACTCATTTCTCCTTCCTGTATTGACTCTGAGTAAGAACAACTAGAAATATGAAGTGCTCCTGTCTTCAAACCAGGAAATGAAATACAGGAGACCAAAGAGAACATGCTGCAGCTGTTACTTGTTTCCTTTCTTTCCAGATGCCAGAAAGGCCTGTTTTCTTCTTCCTTTTCCCTCTCCTTTTTCTTTGCCTTCCTCTTTCCAGATGCCAGCAAAGCCTGTTTTCTTCTTCTTTTTCCCTCTTCTTTTTCTTCGCCTTCCTCTTCTTCCTTCTTCTGTCTTTTGTCCTCCTCTTCTTTTCCCATATTCCTCCTCTTCTTTCTTGTTCAGAAATGTAATATTATATTATTTTCAGTACAACATAATTATTTGGTACTCATTTATATATATTGTGAAATGATCAGCACAATAAGTTAGGTTAACATCTATCACTTGGAGAAGGAAATGGCAACCCATTCCAGTATTCTTGCCTGGGAAATCCCACAATCACCATACATGGTCATTTTATATTTATATATATATATATATATATATATATATATAGTGATAAGAACATTTGTTTAAGATCTATTCCCTTAGCAACTTTCAAATATACAGTATAATATTAACTGTAATCACCATGATGTACATTGCACTCTCAAGGGTTATTTATTCAATAACTGGAAGTTTTTACCTTTCACCAGTTTCAACTGTCTTACCCCTCCTCCAACACTCATTGACTCCTCTGCCAGCCACCAATCCATTCTCTGTATCTATAGCTCAGTGTTCATTTGGTTTTAGATGCCACATATAAGTGAGATCATATGGTATTTGTCTTTCTGTGTCTATTTCACTTAGAATAATGCTCTCAGGAATCACTATGTCATCACAAATGTCAAGATTGCCTTCATTTGATATGGATGAATAATACTCCACTGTGTGTATGTCCATTCATCTGCTGTTGGATATCTACGTTACTTCTGTATCTTGGCTATTGTAAAACATGCTACAGTCTTCATGGAGATGCATATATCATTGGGTGTGCTAAGTTGCTTCTGCCCTGTCCGACTCTTTGTGACCCCATGGACTGTAGCCCTGCCAGGCTCCTCTGTCCGTGGGATTCTCCAGGCAAGAATAGTGGAGTGGGTTGTTGTACCCTCTTCCAGGGGATCTTCCCAACCTAGGGTTTGAACCCGTATTTCAGGTGGGTTCCTTACCTCTAGTGCCCCCTGGGAAGCCCATATAACATTGAGTAAAGATGTTTTTTGCCTTCAGAAAATACCTAGAAGTATTATACGATAGTCCTATTTTTAATATTTTGAGAAACCTCCATATTGTTTTCTGTAGTGGCTGTACCACTTTATATTCCCATCAACATCTCACAAGGGTCCCTTTTTTTTCACATGCTAGCCAACAATTGTTATTTGTTGTCTTTTTGACAAGAGCCTTCCTAAAAGACAGCTTCCTAACAGGCAGCTTCCCTGGTGGTTCGGTTGGTAAATAATCGGACTGCAATGCAGGATACTGGATTTGATCCCTGGGTTGGGAAGATCCCTGCGGAAGAGATTGGCAATGCATTCCAGTATTCTTGCCAGGAGAATTCCATGGACAGAAGGACCTGGTGGGCTATAGTCTATGGGTTCGCAGATTCTAACAACTGAGCGACTAACACACAGACACAGAAAGACAGACAGACAGACACACACACACACACCCTAACAGATATTCAGCAAGTAGGCTTTTCATTTTATCAGTGATTTCCTTTACTTTGTAGTTGCTTTTCATTTTGATGTAGTCCTACTTGTTTATTTTTGTTTCTATGCCCTTTTCTTTTGGTGTAAAATATAAAAAGTCTGTTGACTTTGCCACTTATATTTTCTTCTAGGAGTTAAGATTTCAAGCCTTTACATTTAAGTTTTTATCCATTTTGAGTTAATTTTTATGTGTGGTGTAAGACAGTGGTCCAGTTTCTTTCTTTTTTAATTTAATTTATTTATTTTTTCAGTGGGTTTTGTCATACATTGACATGAATCAGCAATAGATTTACACGTATTCCCCATCCCGATCCCCCCTCCCACCTCCCTCTCCACCCTATTCCTCTGGGTCTTCCCAGTGCACCAGGCGAGCACTTGTCTCATGCATCCCACCTGGGCTGGTGACCTGTTTCACCATAGATATAATATACATGCTGTTCTTTCGAAACATCCCACCCTCACCTTCTCCCACAGAGTTCAAAAGTCTGTTCTGTACATCTGTGTCTCTTTTTCTGTTTTGCATATAGGGTTATCGTTACCATCTTTCTAAATTCCATATATATGTGTTAGTATGCTGTAATGTTCTTTATCTTTCTGGCTTACTTCACTCTGTATAATGGGCTCCAGTTTCATCCATCTCATTAGAACTGGTTCAAATGAATCTTTTTTAACGGCTGAGTAATATTCCATGGTGTATATGTATCACAGCTTTCTTATCCATTCATCTGCTGATGGGCAGCATTTCCATGTCCTGGGCTCTTACAACAGTGCTGCGATGAACATTGGGGTGCATGTGTCTCTTTCAAATCAATATTGTCAAAATGGCTATTCTACCCAAAGCAATCTATAGATTCAATGCCATCCCTATCAAGCTACCAACGGTATTTTTCACAGAACTAGAACAAATAATTTCACAATTTGTATGGAAATACAAAAAACCTCGAATAGCCAAAGTAATCTTGAGAAAGAAGAATGGAACTGGAGGAATCAACCTGCCTGACTTCAGACTCTACTACAAAGCCACAGTCATCAAGACAGTATGGTACTGGCACAAAGACAGAAATATAGACCAATGGAACAGAATAGAAAGCCCAGAGATAAATCCACGAACTTATGGACACCTTATCTTTGACAAAGGAGGCAAGGATATACAATGGAAAAAAGACAACCTCTTTAACAAGTGGTGCTGGGAAAACTGGTCAACCACTTGTAAAAGAATGAAACTAGAACACTTTCTAACACCATACACAAAAATAAACTCAAAATGGATTAAAGATCTAAATGTAAGACCAGAAACTATAAAACTCCTAGAGGAGAACATAGGCAAAACACTCTCCGACATAAATCACAGCAGGATCCTCTATGACACACCTCCCAGAATATTGGAAATAAAAGCAAAGCTAAACAAATGGGACCTAATGAAACTTAAAAGCTTTTGCACAACAAAGGAAACTATAAGTAAGGTGAAAAGACAGCCCTCAGAAAGGGAGAAAATAATAGCAAATGAAGAAACAGACAAAGGATTAATCTCAAAAATATACAAGCAACTCCTGAAGCTCAATTCCAGAAAAATAAATGACCCAATCAAAAAATGGGCCAAAGAACTAAACAGACATTTCTCCAAAGAAGACATACACATGGCTAACAAACACATGAAAAGATGCTCAACATCACTCATTATTAGAGAAATGCAAATCAAAACCACAATGAGGTACCATTACACGCCAGTCAGGATGGCTGCTATCCAAAAGTCTACAAGCAATAAATGCTGGAGAGGGTGTGGAGAAAAGGGAACCCTCTTACACTGTTGGTGGGAATGCAAACTAGTACAGCCGCTATGGAAAACAGTGTGGAGATTTCTTAAAAAACTGGAAATAGAACTGCCATATGACCCAGCAATCCCACTTCTGGGCATACACACTGAGGAAACCAGATCTGAAAGAGACACGTGCACCCCAATGTTCATCGCAGCACTGTTTATAATAGCCAGGACGTGGAAGCAACCTAGATGCCCATCAGCAGATGAATGGATAAGGAAGCTGTGGTACATATACACCATGGAATATTACTCAGCCATTGAAAAGAATTCATTTGAATCAGTCCTAATGAGATGGATGAAACTGGAGCCCATTATACAGAGTGAAGTAAGCCAGAAAGACAAAGAACATTACAGCATACTAACACATATATATGGAATTTAGAAAGATGGTAACGATAACCCTATATGCAAAACAGAAAAAGAGACACAGAAATACAGAACAGACTTTTGAACTCTGTGGGAGAATGTGAGGGTGGGATATTTCAAAAGAACAGCATGTATACTATCTATGGTGAAACAGATCACCAGCCCAGGTGGGATGCATGAGACAAGTGCTCGGGCCTGGTGCACTGGGAAGACCCAGAGGAATCGGGTGGAGAGGGAGGTGGGAGGGGGGATCGGGATGGGGAATACGTGTAAATCTATGGCTGATAAGAAAAAAAAAATAAAAAATAAAGTATGCAAATATATACAGTTCTATGGGACCAATAACATAAGATCTGCTGGGACCAGTGCCAATGATCAGGAGGCATTTCCCTGAGAAACAGTCACAAAATCTGTGCCATTGGATATAACAACCAGAGCACAGGATATGTATAAAATTCTCCTTCAAGGGATAATGTGCCTTTGCAGTGCAACAGTTGGAGAGCATGAAGACCTGTCCTCCAATGTCGCTGAAGAGGATTACAGTCAGATAATAGATGCTAATAGATCACAACAAAATATGAAAAATTCTTAAAGAGATGGGAATACCAGACCACCTTACCTGTCTCCTTAGGAACCTATATGCAGGACAAGAGGCAAAGGTTAGAACCAGACATGGAAAAATGGACTGGTTCAAAATTGGGAAAGGAGCACGTCAAGGCTCTATATTGTCACCATCCTTATTTAACTTCTCTGCAGAGTGAAAGTGAAAGTCTCTCAGTCATGTCTGACTCTTCGTGATCCCATGCACTCTAGCCCACCAGGCTCCTCTGTTATGCGATTCCCCAGGCAAGAATACTGGAGTGGGTTGCTATTCCCTTTTCCAGGGGATCTTCCCAACCCATGTATTGAACCCAGATCTCCCACAATGCATCAGATTTTACCATCTGAGCCACCAGTGAAGCAGAGCACATCATGTATGCAGTGTATATCATGGAAAATGCTGGGCTGGGTGACCCACAAGCTGGAATCAAGATTGCTGGTAGAAATAGCAATAACCCCAGATATGCAGCGGAATAGCACTCTAATGGCAGAAAGCAAAGAGGAGCTAAAGAGCCTCTTGATGAGATTGAAGGAGGAGAGTGAAAATGCTGCCTTAAAACTCAGCATCTGAAAAACGAAAATCATGGCACCTGGTCCCATCACTTCATGACAAATAGATGGGGGAAAAGTGGAAGCAGTGACATATTTTATTTTCTTGGGCTCCAATTTCACAGTGGATGGTGATTGCAGCCACAAAATTAAAATATGCTTGCTCCTTGCAAGAAAAGCTATGATAGACCTAGACAGTGTATTAAAAATGAGAGACATCACTTTGCCAACAAAGGTCCATATAGTCAAAGCTATGAATTTTTTTCAGTAGTCTTGTACACATGCAAAAGTTGGACCATAAATAAGGCTGAGTGCTGATGAATTGATGCTTTTGAATTGTGGTGCTGGAGAAGACTCTTGAGAGTCCTTTGGACAGCAAGGAGATCAAACCAGTCAATCCTAAAGGAAATCAACCTTGAATATTCACTGGAAAGATGCTGCTGAAGCTCCAATACTTTGGCCACCTGATGTGAAGAGTCAACTCACTGGAAAAGACTCTGAAGCTGGGAAAGACTTACAAGAGGAGAAGGGGGTGACAGAGGACCAACCCAGTGGACATGAGTTTGAGCAAACTCCAGGAGATAGTGAAGCACAGAAAAGCCTGGCATCCTGCAGTCCATGGAATTGCAGAGTCAGACAAGACTTAACAACTAAACAATAACAGATGCATCCTTAATTGGAAACCCTTCCCTTTCAGTCCATAACCATGGGGATTAGCTAATATACCTGTTTCATAGAAAGTCTGGGGAACTCAGTTGGGTGCCTCTCTGCTGTGTTAACTGGTACCCAGTTAACTCTTGCTCTATTGGGTATAGTTTTGTGGGACCTTTAAGCACAAGCTCTGCTGTCCACCAGAGCTTGGTGATCTATAGGTGACCTCTGGGTGGCATCCACAAAAATTGAGGAACCAGATGAGGGTATAAGCTCCTTTCTGGGATATACTGGTGGTCAAGAATGAGGCAGACAGAGTGTGACAAAATGGCTCCTGCTGGCCTCCTTCCTTAAAGAATATATCATTTAGGTCCTTAGATATGTGTTAAATGAGATGCCTGCCCCTCAGGCAATTTAAGTGTGTATTGCTCAGTGTGATTTAGTGACTATTGGTATAAATATTTGTTCCCTCTTCATTCCTTTAGAACTTAGAAATCATTCAAAACATAATGTCCTATGTGTGATTGTTATCTTCCTGTTTGTTTAGTAAGGTGCCCAGTACACTGGAGTACAGATTGGAGGTAAATAAGAACTCTAATGTACAATTTAAAATTCTGCTTTGTCCTAAGAAAATAATGAGCATTTTCGAGTGATTCTATTTTAAATTTTACTGTGATAAGTACAAGTCATAATTCTTCACTCTATTCTTTCCTTTTCGAAGAATAGAGACTTCTTTAATATGTGGAAAGGATATCACCTCTCTGGAGACAACACAGCTTCTACTGTGCTTGTCAGGGTGATCTGTTTATGCTCCTGGCACTGGGTATTCAGTGTCTTAGCTTTCTAGTTCTGTCATCACTAAAGTGATTTTATGCAGGGATTTCATACTGATTATCTGAACTGGCAGATAATCTGGACTGCTTCCTCCCTATTCATAACTGAGCCTCTGGGATGCTAAACATTGACTTCCAATTCCTCAGGGAAACTCCATCTTCTCTGCCTACTTCCCTCTGTTCCATTGAAGTTTCTTTTTAAGTTTTTCTTCTTTTTCATGAAGTTCTCCTTGAATTTTTAATGATTTCTCCTTTGTAAATTTACCTACTAAGCTATTAGATTTATACAGGTTCATTGTTGTTTTACTTTCTTTGTAAAACGTGCTTTATATCATGACATAATATTCTTCTTCACTCTGATGCATGTCTTTAACCTTAAACTATAGCATGTACATGTATGATGCTGCTTTTATTTTTTCAGGTACCTTTTTGGCAACACCTTCATTTTCAACATTTCTTTAATACAGAATTGGTTTTAAGTCTGCTTCCTATGACCTGTATGTAAACAAATGCTTCTGAACTCTGTATTGTAATAGGAGTCATGATATTTTCTTGTTTTTGCACTGGGTGTTTGTTGCTGCACACGGGCTTTCTCTTGTTGCAGTGAATGGAGGCTACTCGCTGTTGTGGTGTGCAGTTTTCTCATGATGCTAGCTTCTCTTGTTGCAGAGCACAGCCTCTAGGCACACATGCTTCAGTAGTTGCAGAACAGGAGGCTTGTTAGTTGGGGCTCATGGGCCCAGAGTATGCAGGCTTTAGAAGTTGTAGCATGCAGGCTCAGTAGTTGTGGCTTGTAAGCTCTAGAGCACAGCGTTAGAAGTTGTGGCAAACAGGTGCATGTGGAATATTCCTGGGCCAGGAATTGAATCTGTGTCCCCTGAATTGCCAGGTAGATTCTTATTTCTGTCCACACATAGGGCATGCTTGTTTATGGTTGTCCTGCTTTTCCCATCTTATTTTATGTTTATTGCTTATTGTAAAACTATAGTTTCCTGCATTTCCTTGTATTTTTGCATGATTTGATCAGGTTGCTATTCATTACATATTTTCCCCCACATATTTGGATATTGTAACTATAATGTTAATTGTATCATCTCACTTGACCTTGCATTTATAGTTAGATACATATTTCTCCACTGTTGTTTAAAAAGAAAGTATTTCCCCATGACAGATACTGATTCCCCACCAGGGGAATCAAACCATCTGTGTCACCCATTCCACAAAGATGAGACATAAAGAAACAGTTTTACTTATCCTATCTCTCCCATACTCTCCCCTGACTCTGGGACCTTTAGACTGTCTCAATTCCAGGCCAAGCTAGTTAATTTTAATCATTGGTTGTGATTAACGTTTTCTTATCATTTCTAATATTCCCTTTGTTTCATGTGTCCTTATACTTGTTTCTTTTTTTAAATCATTTATTATTTGATTTATGTATATACTCAATCATCTACCATAGATAGAGTTTATTACATTATTTTAGATTATTTTAGATCATCAGTCATCTGGCTATGAGATGATATTGTCAGCAGGTATAGGATTTGGGGGATACATAATTTTTCTCAGTAATCAGCAAATATTGTATTAGTCTCTTCAAGTTTCAAGTGTTACAAATCAGACATTTGATGCCAATCCTTTTTCCTTTGAACCTAACATTTCTTACTATTATTGTCAATATTATTCAAATAGCATAAATTATTTTTATGCTCTAGAAACTTGAAGGTTTAGCTTTATCATAAAATTTAAAAAATTGCCAGGACTTCCCTGGCAGTACCGTGGTTAAGACTCTGTGCTTCCAATGCAGGAGGGCATGGATTTGATCCCTGGTCAGGAAAGTAAGATTTCACATGCCACAAGACATGACCAAAAAAATAAAGGTCACATTGTAAGAAAGATCTTTGCTTTTCATTAATCCATCTTAGAACCTGATAGGGGCATTCATATCCGGACACAGGTCTCCCTAAAGCTCAGACAGATTCCCATCCATTTGTTTAATCACTTCTTATCCTGCATCTTTTTCTTTTTCTCTCCCTTGAAATATTATTTGCACATTGAGTGTCCCAAATTTCTGTTTTTTTCTTCCTTGTCTCATATATATTTTATGTTATATATATATATTTATATTTTTCCTCTGTTTTTGGTAATTATTTTTTTATATTTCCAAGTCACTGATTTGGGGTGACTATAAGTACCATTATCTTTTTCATTACATGAATGTCATATTTTAAATATAAGATGGGTTTTTGTCTGTTCAACCTTCCAAATGCCCTTTACTGCTATTTTTTGTTTGCTTTTGTTTTTGATCATCCTTCCCCACCTGTTATAATATGCTCAAACTTGTGACAGATCATCTATGAAACTACAGGGCCTGCTTAACAGGGCCTGTTACTATTCTTTGTTGAGTGACTTGGCTCACTGGTACTCAGGTTTGGTTTCTTCTTTACTCTGTGAAGCAACAATCCTTCAGTAGGTAGAGTATTTCTTATATGGGCCAACAGTTACAACTGAGAATTGTGGAGTAGCGAATATGTCATTCTAAAATACGTCACTTTGACATACTGATTATCTTGAAGTAAAGATACTTAAGCAATCTGTGTAAGTAGGGTACTATGATTTTCCTCTCACTTTTCCTCCTGAAATAAAGATATAAATCTCCCATATGAATGGTATCTTTCCTGTACCAGGAGGATAGACAATATCTTTATCACTAGAGATACGGGATTTAGGGCTGTAAAGGCTATTAAAACAAACCTTACTACTTTTCATCATTTGCTACCTGTAGCCCCAAATCCTTGGTCTTGTCAGTTTCTACAACTTTATTGTCTAAATGGTATAAAAGTTTCCTGTTCTCGTTACTTCTTTGGGTCTTCATTCCCTTGTGAAGGTTTCTATGCAAATGGGAAAATGCAATAAAACTGCATGTCGTTCTCCTGTTGTTAATCTTTGTCAGTGTAAATTTCAGTCCTAGTCAGGGACCTGAAGAGAGTCAAAGAGAACTTATTCCTCCTCTACACTTGTGGATGGTCTTGTATCTTAACTTTCTCCTTCATTTTTACATTGGTCTCCTTGTCCTGGGAGAGATTAGGGTGATTTGCAATCTGAGCTGGCTAGAATGCTGCAGGTCATGTGATTCTCAGGATCTTCTGCATTGAGGATCTCACATTTGTGCTTCTCCACTCTGCTGTCCCCAATTCACCCAGGTCATGGAGGAGAACGCCATATACCAATTCTCTCTACCTTAACTCCTGCAGAGGAAGCAGGTTTTCGGTTTGTTTGCTTTTTGCAGTTTGTTTGTGTGTGTATGTGTTGCATTTATGCGTCTTTAAAACCCCAGTCATCCTTTGGCTTAAGAAAATGAAACCTTAACCAGACATACAGATTATGTTCAAGGACTGTTTGACCCATTTTCTTTCAGGTTCTCTTGGTTCATCCAAACTCCACTTTCTATTCTTTCCTGGTGTATTAGTTTATGGCCTTGTTGACTCAGGTGGATAATCCACCCACCAATTGATTAGATCAGCTGCATAGATTTCTAGGGGAAAAAAAATGATGTGCATATAACTTTTTTTAGTTAGAAAATAGGACTGTATACACATGTGAATACATCAGGCTTCCAGTATTTTTAGAAAGGTATTTTAAATGCATATTAAATCTTTGAAAATCACCCTTAATAAGCTTTAAATGTCACTCTGAAAAACACAGTGTGACTGTAATGTCTACATAAACTTCTTTATAGCTTTTATAGCTGAATCCATAACATTTCCAGGATTATTCTTTTGCTGTCATTTTATAATTAATTCCCTCCTTGGGCCATTGATGGATGTTCTGTGGGTGTGCATATATAATAAATGTTGCAAGAAACAAAATGTACAGGTCCAAGCTCTGGCTTATGAAGTGCAAGCAAATAAATTTTAAGCAGTTCAGATTAAATTATTTACTTTTGAATATAATATTTAGAGGAAAACACAACAAAGTAGTTTATTCTGATGGAATAATTTGGTGAGTTATGACACAAAATTTTCAATGTCTTTATTTCTAAGGTGAAAGATAATATACAACTAATAGTAAGATTCATTAGACACTCTATGCCAGGCAAGTCAGTAATTTAAGTGCACTCTTTCCTTTAGTAAACATAACTCAAATTAGTAGTGATTACACTATTTTTCATTTTATGGATAAGGACACTAGAGTGTAGAGAATTTAAGAAAGTTATACAAAATGATGACTAATATAGCCTGATTTTAAACCCATGTTTGTCTGAATCCAAGGTCTCACTTAACTATAGCTGTATGGAATTTGAAGTTTATTCATGAATATGTATATGAAGTAAGTCAGACAAAGAAAGATAAATGTCATATAATATCACTTATGTGTGGAATCTGGTAAAAGATACATATGAACTTCCACAACAGAAACAGACTCACAGACATAAAAAACAAATTTGTGGCTACCAAAGAGGATAGCGAGTTGGGGGAAAGATACATTATTAATTTGGGATTAATAGAAACAAACTACTAATATAAACTAAATTAACCAACAAGGTCCTACTGTATAGCATAGGGAACATATTCAATATCTTGAAATAACCTAAATAGAAAAGAATCTGAAAATATATATATTATAAATGTATATATGTATATATGTTTATATATATACATATATATATGAGTCACTTTGCTGTAGACCTGAAACTAACACATTTTAAATTAAATATACTTTACTTAATAAAAAATAAGGATAATACAGATGAAGAATTTTATTTAAATATATCTGAAATTATATGAATTATTAAATGTGATTTCATATTACTATTGAATACTCTTCTAATAACCATGAAATATTTCTATATATGAATCTGTGGCTGCTGATATTGAGAAAAATATTAAATAAATACTGGGTTCTAAATTATTTTCATGAATATATTTTCTCATATTTAAAAATTTCTCACTTGTGTAAATTACAGAATGAAACTTTCCAGAAACAGCTAATTTTATGTGCATTTTAATGATATTCAAAATGATAAACAAAAGATCTGTGATTATGGCTTTGTTACTCATTCCTCCCTACCCCTAATTTAAAATTAATTCGATATTGATTAATAAAATCCCCTTTAAATATAGGCAGAAATACATTTTGTTATAGCAATAAGTGTAGCATATTAAAGAAGACTCTCCTTATTATAAATCTAGCAGAGCATGTTTACTTCAGAAAACAACTTCAACACATTTAATGTAAATTATATATGTTTTTCTTCCATGTAAAACATACAGTGTTTAAATAAATCATGCAATTTAAATATTAAACTTATTTATTAATAGACTCTTTTGTAATAAATTTTTATGGGAACATAAATGTTTGCACTTCATAAGCCAAAGCTTGTACATTTTGTTTCTTGCAGTATTTGTATGAGTCATTCATAGAACATCCACTGGTGGCCCAAGGAAGGAACATGGACAGAAAAATGTAGAAATTTTACTATGTTCTAAGGTTATCCATCTTTAGAATTTTAAAATTTTGCCTTCAATTATTTGCAAACAAAAATAGCTTTGTTTTTTCAGTCTGTGTTCATATAAAGGCCCAGGTCAGTCCCCATACTTCAACTTGTTCATCCCTACACTGCTCTGGCAGCTTAGCCATGTCTGATTCTGGGCCAGTCCTCATCAAGATAATCATATATGCCCGAGTCCCATAAAAAACAAACAAATATTTAGTTTCAAGTGAAGTCTGTTCTGCTGCCATTACCTTGTTCAAAGCAACTATGTGTTTTATTTAATTGTCCTTTTTGGTTCAGAAAAAGAGATAGCAAAAATAAGAAAATGTCAAAAATATGACCATTGATAGCTATGTTTTCCTATATTTTAAACCCTATTTTCGTATTTCAATTAAAAAAAAAGGAATGCTCATTTCAGAAAAAAAAAAAAATCACCATATTGTTGTCACCTGAATATTTTTCTTTCCAATTTATCATCAATAAATATAAGACAATTTGGATAATATTGAGACTAGAAGTGATGATATTTTCAAATTTGGAAGGAGAAGAAATAAACTCTGTCTATGCATTATTCAAGCCTCAATTTGTTATCAAGTATTGTTTCTGTTTGGTAAAAATAGGTAGCTCTTATTAAGAGTAGTTTAGCACCCTGTTTATTTAATTTTGATGGGTGTATCTGTGTAATTGATGTTCTTTTATTTCAAAAATGTTATATAAGGAATTTTGTTGGGTTTGGTTATTTATAATAATGATAATAAGACATTGTGTGTGTGTGTGTGTTTTAAGGGGAGGATTTCAATGTCATTTTCTCTCATGTGATTCTGTACTCAGCAGGTGTGCTTTAATAAAGATTTGGCTACATAACTCTTCTCAAAATGCTCCAAGACAGGTGGCATATGCCACATCACATACACTTTGTGATGTCCTTCAGTATTCAACAAGGAGAACTCATCCCTTCTAGACTTTGTCCCAGTGAGACATACCCAGACAGATCAATATATATGCTAAAAACAAAATATGAAAGGAAACAGTTGATTACATCATCCACAAAAGCAGTTAAGTTTTTGAACATAACTTAATTATTAATAGCTCAAGAAAATAAAGAGAATTGGTGATCTAGGTATTTTAAAAACACATTCTAAAACAATTCTCTTAAGACAGTAAAAACTTTTTTTAAAGTACCTTTCTTATGAAATTATGTATGTAATTAAATGAAGAAAAGAAAGTTATTTCTATTAGTCAAATAACAATAAAGAAAGAATTATCACTTCAGTTGTGCATGTCTCTGTCAACATTTTAAAAATATGGATGTATCTGTGATACCTTTCAGGGATATGGTCAAGGTTTCTAAGTTCACTGGAAAGCACTATTAAGAGACATCAGTGAATATAAAGACTGCTGATCAAAGTTAAAGAATGTCCAGGGATGTTGTTCAGTCGGTCAGACGTGTCTGACTCTTTGTGATTCCATGAACTGCAGCACACCAGGCTTCTCTGTCCTTCACCATTTCCCAGAGCTTGCTCAAACTCATGAGTATATTTTGTAGCCAGAATTTATACAATATGACATCTACTGCAATAAATAATTGTGACCTAAAATTGGTGTTTAGAAAATGCTCAATACTAATCACGTTATCCGTGATAAACTTTTATGTGCATCAAATGAAACTAAAAATTGGTATATCATTACATGAAATTCTACTTAAGACATTAAAGTGAAACACTAATAAATAATTAATATAATATATTTAAAATGATATATGTACAGACTCCTTTTTAAAAACACAAACTTCAAATGATACTTTGGAATCTTCACTCTCTCACAAAAACAGAATGTGCATCAAAGACTATATAATTGTACTTTACACCTTAACAAAGTTTACTTTTTCATAAAAAAAAAATCCTACTCATCAGCATTCAATATTTATTACGTACTTCTGAGTAAATTTTATACAATCACTGCCTTCAAATGACTGCTTCAGGAATAACAAAAAGCAATTGAAACTAAAACCTGAGTACTAGGAGTAGAGCTTTATTTTGTATCGTGGGTTTTGGGGGTATTGACCTTCGGTTTATTTTCTTGAAACATACCGTAAGGAAGTACAACTCTTTATTTGAACTGTCTTTCAAAAATTTCAGTAAAATATATTTTTTCCTTTTGATATCTTTACTTGAGATATCAAATTTCTCTGTAAAAAATGTCTTTGAAAATTATAAGATTCAACAGAAATACATGCACACATGTATCATTCAGATATGAGTCTGTCTACAAGTAACAGGAAGCACAAACAAAAGTGACTCACACAGATAGTGCTTTATTTGTTTCCCAAGTAACAAGAAGTCCTGAGTGAGTGACTGCTAGAATAATCTTGAAATGCTAAGGCCAATGTAGTTTTTAATTTAATTTAATTTTATTTTATTTTATTTTTCTGTTTAATTAAAATTCCCTGTTCTCTTATAACCTTAAAATTGTTGTGTGATCCTAGATATACTGTTTCCTTTCAGAATAAAAAGAAGGGGTAGATAAAAAATGGGGGTCAGTGCATCTCTGTTTATTAGGGCTGTGACAGAGCTAGCAGCAAGAACTAGCTAAGTGAATATTTGACTTTCATAGCATACCTAAGCATGTAAAAAAGGAAATTGATATTGAGTATAAGATTGAGGTAATTTACAATGACTTCTGGAATATTTATGGCAACTGTTTACAGACATTTCAGAAAAGTGTAGATTACCTCTGTTGTCTGTTCTTATGAGTTGAATTGGGTACCCCTCAAAATATATATTAAAATTCCTAACTCTTAGTACCTCAGGATGTGAACTTACTTGGAAATAGGGTCATTGCAGATGTAATTAGTTAAGATGAGGTCATACTGGAGTGGTATGGGCTTTAATCCAATAGGACAGGTGTCCTTATAAAGAGAGGAGAGAGGTGCAGAGAGAGGACAGCCATGTGAATACACAGAGATATAATTAAGATATATAGGAAGATGTAGGCAAAGATTAGAGTTACATTACCACAAACTAAAGAATGTCTGGGGCTACCAGAAGCTGTAAAAGGCAAGGAAGGGTATCCCTCTGGAGGCTCCAGACAGGGAATGACACTTGCAATACCTTGATTTCAGTCTTCTGGTCTGCAGAAATGTGTGAAAATAAATTTCTCTTGTTTAAAGGTATTCAGTTTGTTACTGCAGCCCTATGAAGCTAGTATGGCTACTTACCAAATGTCACTCTACAAAGTAATTTCTGTTAAAAATTTAGTGAATTTTCCCCATAAATTACCCTAATTGGATATCATAAAGTAAAAATGAAAGTCAGTCAGTCGTGTCTGACTCTTTGCGATCCTATGGACTATACAGTCCATGGAATTCTCCAAGCCAGAACACTGGAGAGGGGAGCCATTCCCTTCTCCAGGGGATGTTCCAACTCAGGGATCAAACCCAGGTCTCCTACATTGCCGGCATCTTCTTCACCAGCTGAGCCACCGGGGAAGCTCAAGAATGCTGGAGTGGGTAACCTATCCCTTCTCTAGCAGATCTTCCTGATCCAGGAATTGAACCGGGGTCTCCTGCATTGCAGGTGGATTCTTTACCAGCTGAGCTATGAGGGAAGCCCTGGATATCATAAAGATATTCATAAACATATACTTAAATATTAGTTGTATTATTAGTTTCCACTTGGGCACTACATCATATTTCTTGCAATCACTGCAATGCCCAGAGCCAGAACTAATATTTATTGGTGGGCTTTGATCCATTACATGCTTAAAGTGTCTACCCTGAAGCAGAGTCAGCTCATCCTTCATGTTTAGTCCCTAGAGATTCCCTAATGCTGTTGTAAGAGATGCCAGCAGGAGCCTGCTTGTCTGAAAGGCAGGCTTGCCTATAAGTTCTGGAGCATTCCTGTCCACTTAGAAACCCGGTATGTGAGACAGCAAGAGAGACACAGATGTATTGAACAGTCTTTTGGACTCTGTGGGAGAGGGCGAGGGTGGGGCGTTGAAACATGTAAATTATCATATGTGAAACGAATCGCCAGTCCAGGTTCGATGCATGATACAGGGTGCTCGGGGCTGGTACACTGGGATGACCCAGAGGGATGGGATGGGGAGGGAGTTGGGAGTGGGGTTCAGGATGGGGAACACATGTACACCCATGGCAGATTCATGTCAATGTATGACAAAACCAATACAATGTTGTAAAGTAAAATAAATAAATAATTTAAATTAAAAAAAAACAAACAAATAATGGAGGATGGAAACTAGTAAATAAATACTTCTTTAAATTCTCAAACAATTCTTTGTTTCTAAGTTTTTTCACTTTTATTGGGATATAATTGGCATACCGCACTGTATAAGCTTAAGGTATACAGCATAATGATTTCTTTTTTAGGTATATGTATATACATATATGTATAGAGAAATAATTATCGAGTTATATTACCTTTCATCTCAGATAATTACAAAAAATTTCATTCTTTGTAATAAGAACTTAAAGGATCTACTCATGATAACTTTCAAATTAACAAAGCAGTCTTAATTATGGTAATCACATTAAGTGCTGCAACCCTAGTACTTATTTATAACTAGACTGTGCCTTTTGACCATCTTCTGCAATTTCCCCAGTCCTACACCCCTGCTATTGGTAATGGCAAATCTGATCTTTTCCTATGAGATTTCGGTTTTTGTTGTTTTCTTAGATTCCACATATAAATGAGATCATAGAGTATTTGTCTTTCTGGTTTATTTCACTTAGCATAATGCCTTCAAAGTCCATCAGTGTCACAAATGGCAGGATTTCCTTTTTTTGTGGGGCTGAATAATACTCTGTTGTATATATACCACAATATCTTCATCAATTCATGTATTGATTGATACATAGGTGTTCACATGTGTCTTGGTTAATATAAATAATACTACAATGGACATGAGGGTTCAGATATCTTTTTCACATAGTGTTGATGTTATATTTGAATACATACTCAAAAGTGGAATAGCTGGATCATATGATAGTTGCATTTTTTACTTTTTGAGGAACATCCATACTACTTTCCATAATGACTGACTACCAGTTTACAATCCCACCAGAAGTGCACAAGGATACCATTTTCTTTACATACTCTCCAGCATTTGTTATCTCTTGTCATTTTGACAATGGCCATTATAACAAGCATAAAATGGTACCTCATTGTGGTTTTTATTTTCATTGCCCTGATTATTAGTGATATTGAAAAGTGAAAGTGTTAGCCGTTCAGTCGTGTCCAGCTTATGACCCCATGGACTATAGTTCACTAGGTTCCTCTGTCCATGAATTCTCTAGGCAAGAATACTGGAGTGGGTTGCACTTCCTTCTCCCAAGAATCTTCCCTACCCAGGGATCGAACCTGGGTCTCCTGCATTGCAGGCAGATTCTTTAGCATCTGATCTACCTTTAAGGGCAGTGATACTGAGCTTCTGTTTTTATAGTCACCTATATATCTTCTTGGGAAAGGTCTCAATTGAAGTCCTTTGTCGTTTAGTTGCTAAATGATATCTGACTCTTCTGTGACCCCATGGACTGTATTCCACCAGGCTTCCCTGTCCATGGGATTTCACAGACAAGAATAGAGTACTGGAGTGGGTTGCCATTTCCTTTTCCAGGGGATCTTCCTGTCCCAGGGATTGAAACTGTGTCTTCTGCATTGCAGGAGGACTCTACCTCTGCGCCACCAGGGAAGCCCATTCAGGTCTTTTACCCAGTGTTAGCTTGGGTTTTTGTGTGTTTTTTGCAATTGAGTTGTATGTGTTCTTTATACATTTTGAATATTAACACCTTTTCAGATATATAATTTGCAATTATTTTCCATTGATAAGTTATCTTTTCATTCTGTTGTTTGTTCCTATTGCTGTGTAGAAACTTTTCAGCTTGAAGGAGTCTCATTTGTTTATTTTAGATTTTGTTATTTGTGCTTTAGGAGTTCAAGGGAAAAATTATTTCTAAGACATATCAAGAAGTTTTTTTCGTTTTTTTCCCTTTGCGTTCTTCTAGAGTTTTATGGTTTCTGATCTTACGTTTAAATATTTAATCAATTTCAAGTTGATTTTTGTGAGCAGTGTAAGGGAGGAATCTAGTTTTGTTCCTTCACAGGTGTATATCCAATTTCTCTTGTACCTTTTATTGAAAATGTCATATTTTATTCATTGAGTGTAATTGATCCCTTGTGAAATATTACTAGATAAAATAAACATATGTTTGTTTCTGGGCTCTGAGTTCTTTTCCTTTGGCCTATGTGTCTGTTTTTATGCCAGTATCATACTGTTGAAATGACTGTTTTACTATGGGCTGTTTTAATGACTATTCCTTGGGCTTCCCTTGTGGCTCAGCTGGTAAAGAATCCGCCTGCAATGTGGGAGACCTGGGTTTGATCCCTGGGTTGGAAAGATCCCCTGAAGGAGAGCATGGGAACCCACTCCAGTATTCTTGCCTGGAGAATCCCCATGGACAAAAGAGCCTGGCAAGCTTCAGTCCATAGAGTCAGAAACAGTCAGACACAACTGAGTGACTAAGCACAGTACATCATACTGTTTCTAATGACTCTAGTTTGTTAGTATAGCTTAAAATTTAAAAATGTGATGCCTTGCACTGAGTTCTTCTTTCTCAGGATTGCTTTGGCTATCTAAGGTCTTTTGTAGTTACATACAAAATTTAGAATTGCTTTTTATATTTCTATGAAAAATGCCTTTTAAATCTAAGTAGATATTGCATTCAATCTATAAATAGTTTGGGTAGTATGGATATTTTAACAATATTAATTCTTCCAATTCATGAATACGGGATATCTTTCTATTTACTTGTTTCTTTCTCAGTTTCTTATACAGCATAGACATTTTCATCTCCTTGGGTTAAATTTCTTCTTAAGGATTTTGATTTTGATGCTATTGTGAATCGAATTTTAAACATTTATTTTTTTCAGATACTTGTTAGTGTGCGGAAATACCACTGATTTTTGTATGTCAATCTGTATCCTGCAACTTTTCTGAATTTGCTTATTAGCTCTAAAAGTGTTTATATGTAAAATTATGTCATCTGCAACAGAGATAATTTTACTTTTCCCTATAAATTCTGATGCTTTTTCTCTTTCTTATCTCACTGGTCTGGAATGGACTTTCAGAACTGTGTTGAATAGAAGTGGTGAGAGTGGGCACCTTTTTCTTCTTCCTGATCTTAAATGAAAAGCTCTCAACCTTTCAGCGTTGATTATGATGTTAGCTGTGTACTTGTCAAATATGGCTTTTATTATGTTAAGATAAAATCTTTTTTTTTTTTTTTTAACCTAGGTTGTTCCATAAACTGATGTTGAATTTTGTCAAATACTTTTCTGTGTCTATGGAGATGATCTGTATTAATTTTTTATGTTTTCCCATTATTTGTATCACATTTATTAATTTTACATGATAAACATCATTCCATCCTGAGGATAAATCCCACATTAAGATCCTTTTAATGTCCTGATGAATTTGGTTTGCTAGTATTTTACTGAGCATTTTTACACCCTTTTTACACCTATTTTCATTAGGGATATTGGTCTATACTTTTCTTATGGTGCCTTCTTCTGGCTTTAGTATCAGAGTAATGCTGGCCTCATAAAATGAGTTTGTGTGTATTCCTTTATCTTTGTTTTTTTGGGGGAAGAGTTTGCATTGGTCTTTATTCTTGTTTAAATATTTTAGAATTTCACCAGTAAGGATGTCTGATCCTTGGCTTGTCTTTGATGGAAGATTTCTGTTTGTTTGTTTTACTGATTCAGTCTCCTCAAAGTTATTGGTCTGTTCAGATTTCCCTTTTCTTTCTAATTAATCTCGGTAGGGTTGTATGTTTCTGATAATTTTTCTGTGTCTTCTAATTTGTCCATTCTGTTGTTGAATAATTGGTCATAGTAGTCTGTTATGAACCTTTATATTTCAGTCCTGTCAGTTATAACATTTCCTTTTTCATTTATAATTTTTCTGACTCTGATCTTCTCACTTTTTTCTTGTTAATTCTAATTAAAAAAATTATCATTTTATCTTTTCAAAGAACCAACTCTTCGTTTGGCTGATCTTTTCTATTGTTTTCCTGTTCTCTATTTCTTTGTTGTTTCAATCTTCATTATTTTCATCTTATAAATTTGGGCTCAGTTTTTTACTGTTTTTGTAATTTTCAGAGGCATAGAGTTAGGTTGTTTATTTAAGACTTTCCTTATTATCAATGTATGCATTTATTACCAGCAGTTTCTCTTTTAGAACTGCCTTCACTATATCCCATAAGTTTTGGAATGCTATGTTTCTACTTTAATTTGTCTTAAGATAATACTTTATTTGCCCTTTAATTTCTTCTTTGATTCATTGGTTTCCAGAAGAGTTATTTTATTTCTGTATACTCATGGGTTGTTCAGTTTTTCTTCTGTAATTCATTTCTCATTTCATACCATTGTGGTCATAAAAGATACCTGCTATAATTTAAATCTTCTTGAATTTACTAAGACTTGTTTTGCAGCTTAACATATGATCTATCCTAGAAAATATTTCTCATGTACTTGAGAAGAAAGTGTATTTTGGTTTTGTAAGATATGATGTTCCATATATGTCTTATTAGGTTCATTTGGTGTATAGTGTTGCTCAAATCAGCTATTTTATTATTAATTTTTTATTAATTTATTATTAATTATTTTATTATTAATTTTCTGTCCAAGTGATGATTTATTATTGAGAGTGGGATATTTAAGTCTTCAACAACCATAATATCACTGTTTCTTCTCCTTTTAGTTTTGTTAATTTTTGCTTTATATACTTAGATGCCTCAATATTGGGTATGTAATATTTACAGTTGTTACATCTCCTCTTTGATAGCCCCATTTATCATTATAGAATGACTCCCTTTGCTTCTTTTTACCATTGTTGAGCTCTATTTTGTCTGATATAAATACTCCTGCTTATTTTTTCCTTTTCAGTTATCATTTGCTTGAGAATTTTTTTGCCATCCCTTCACTCATGGTGTTTGTGTGTCTTTAGGGATAGACTGAGTCTCCTGAAGGCAGCATGTTGTTGGATCCTACTTTTTTATCCATTCAGTGCATTTTGACATGATAATTTAATCTCTTTATATTAGGAGTCTTTACTGATTGGCAAAGATTTCATATTGCCATTTGATCAATTGTTTTCTAAATGTTTCACAGATTCCCTGTTTCCTGCTTAATTATCCTGCTGTCTTTTTTTCTATTTTGATGTCTTTTGGTCTTAATATTCTTTATAATAAATTGATTTCTTGAGTGTAATAGCTACAAGGCTGCAAGTTTTCCCCATGTGGTTACCATGAGTCTTACATAAAATACATTAATTTTATAGCATTCTGCTTTGAACTGACAACAACTTAACTTCAATAATATTCCTAACTTTTCATTTTTTTCTCCTTCCCCTCACATTTTAGGATATTGATGTTACAGTTTATATATATTTATTGCTATTTAGCAAAATGTTGATTGAACAATCAGGAAAATAATCTCTTGTCCATATTTAAACCATTTTCTAGAAGTTGCAAATATGCATTTAAATATGACCATTGTTTTTTATAATGTTATTGATGTCTTGGGTTCTTATGTAGGCAATGTACTGAGAATGCAAGTGTTTAGAGATGTAGGTACTAGCATCATTAAAGTTGAATTTACATCTTTAATATCCTTGATTCCTCACCCCTCCCTCCAATTCCACCATCATCAACATCCTTATTCAAAAAATTTTATTGGATTATAGTTGATTTAAAAGGTTGTGTTATTTTCTGTTGTACGGCAAAGTGAATCAGTTAAACATATACATATATCCACTCTGTTCAAAATTCTTTTCCCATATAGGCCTTTAGAGAGTATAAAGAAGAGTTCCTTGTGGTATACAGTAGGTCCTTATAGTTATCTATTCTATATATAGTACTGTGTATATGTAAATCCCTATTTCCTAGTTTGTCCCTTCTCCCCTTTCCTCTCTGATAACCATAAGTTTGTTTTTGACATCTGTGCCTCAATTTCTGTTTGAAATTAGTTCATTTGTACTATTGTTTAAAACTACACATATAAACAATATCATGTATTTTGTTTTCTCTGTCTCACCTACATCACTGAGTATGACAATACCCAGGTCCATCCATATTGCTGCAAATGGCATGATTTTGTTCTTTTTATCACTGACTATCATTCCATTGTATATATATTCCACATGTTTATCCATTCCTTTACTAGTGAAGTTTAGATTGCTTCCATGGCCTGGCTATTGTAACATGTTGCAGTGAACATTGAGGTGCATGTATTTGCTTGAATTATCATTTTATCTGGATATATGCCCAGGTATGGGATTGTTGGATCATGGTAGATCTATTATTAGCTTTTTAAGGAGCCTCCATACTATTCTCTATAGGACTGTACCCATTATATACCTAGTAATAGTGTATGAGGACTCCCTTTTCTCCCCACCCTCTCTAGCATTTATTGTTTGTAGATTTTTGATGATGGCCATTCTAACTGGTGTGAGATGATACTTCATTGTAGTTTTTATTTCCTTTTCTCTAATAATTAGTGATGTTGAATATCTTCACATGCTTTTCAGCCATCTGTATGTCTTCAGGAGAAATGCATATTTAAATCTTTCTCCCATTGTTTGATTTGGTCATTTATTTATTTGCTGTTGAGTTGCATGAGCTGTTTGTATATTTTGCAGATTAAATCCTTGTTTATTGTTTCGTTTGCAAATATTTTCTCCCATTCTGAGGGTTGATTTTTTTGTTATGGTTTCCTTTGCTGCTGTACAAAAGGTTTTAGGTTTAATCAGGTCCCATTTGTTTACTTTTGTTTTTAATTTCATTACTGTAGAAATTGGATCCTAAAAGATCTTGCTGCAATTGATATCAGATAGCATTCTGCCTCTTTTCCTCTAAGAGATTTACATTTTGTCATTACTCCACCTCGAATTTCTGTCTATGGTATTAGGGAAGGCTTCCCTGGTGGCTCAGATGGTAAAAAATCCACCCACAATCAAGAGACCTGGATTTAATCCCTGGATCAGGAAGATCCCTTGGAGAATGGAATGGCTAGGCACTACTGTATTCTTGCCTGGACAATGCCATGGACAGAGGAGCTTGGGGGACTACAGTCCATTGGATTGCGAAGAATTGGATGGAACTGAGCTACTAACACTTTCACTTTCATGGTATTAGGGAGCATTCTGATTTCATTCTTTCATATGTGGCTGTCCAGTTTCCCACTGCCAGTTATTGAATAGACTGTCTTTTCTCCATTGTGTGTTTTTGCCTTCTTTATAAGAGATCAGGTAACCATAGATGGAGGAGTTTCTCTCTGGGCTTTCTTTTTTTTTTTTTTTTTTTTTTTTTTTCCATTTATTTTTATTAGTTGGAGGCTAATTACTTTACAATATTGTAGTGGTTTTTGCCATACCTAGACATGAATCAGCCATGTGTTTACATGTGTTCCCCATCCCGATCCCCCCTCCCGCCTCCCTCTCCATCTCATCCCTCTGGGCTTTCTATCCTGTTCTATTGACCAACATTTCTCTTTTTGTGCCAGTACCATAATGCATTGATCACTGGAGCTTTGTAGTATAGTCTGAAGTCAAGGTTGCCTGATTCCTCTAGCTTTGTTTTTCTTTTTCAAGATTGCTTTGGCTGTGGGATCTTCTGTGTTTCCATACAAATTGTAAATTTTGTGGATCTAATTCTTTGAAAATGCAATTTTTAATTTGATAGGGATTGCATTGAATCTGTAGACTGGCTTGGGTAGTACAGTAATTTTGACAATATTGGTTCTTCCAATCCAAGAACATGGTGTATTTCTCTATCTATTTGTGTCATCTTTGATTTCTTTCATCAGTATAGAGTTACAATTACAGGTCTTTGGCTCCTTAAGTTGGTTTACCTAGGTATTTTATCCTTTTTGGTGTGATGGTAAGTGGGATTGTTTATTTGATTTCTCTTTCTGATCTTTGGTTGTTAGTGTATAAGAATAAAAATGATTTCTATGTTTTAATTTTGTAACCTGCAACTTTACCAGATTCATTGAGGAGCTCCAGTAGTTTTCTGGTGGTGTCCTTAAGATTTTCTATGTATATTATCGTGCCATCTGCACACAATGACAGTTCAACTTCTTTTGCAGTTTGTATTCCTTTATTTACTCTCTGATTGCCATGTCTAGGATTTCTAGAACTATGTATAATAAAAGTGGCAAGAGTGGACAACCTTGTCTTGTTACTCATCTTATAAGAAATGCTTTCAGCTTTTCACCATTGAGAATGATGTTAGCTGTAGGTCTGTTATATTTGGCCTATATTATGTTGAGTTTGGTTCCCTCTATGACTGTTTTTGTATAGTTTTTAATTATAAATCTCATCGATGGAAAATCCCATGGACAGAGAAGCCTGGTGGGCTACAGAGTCCATGGGTTCACAAAGAGTCAGACACGACTGAGTGACTAACACTTATTGTAAATGGATGTTGAATTTTTTCCTAAGCTTTTCCTTCATCTATTGAAATGATTATGTTCTTTTTATTTTTTAATTTGTTAATGTGGTGTACCACATTGATTCACTTGCTTATATTGAAAAATTCTTGCATCCCTGGGATAAATTCCACTGGATCATGGAGCATAATTTTTTTTAATGTGTTGTTGGATTCTGTTTGTAAGTATTTTGTTGAGAATTTTTGTGTCTGTGTTCATCAGCAATATTGGCATATAATTTCCTTTTTTTGTGTGATATATTTGCTTTTGGTGATGGTGGCCTCATACAATGAGCTTGCTACTGTTTATCCCTCTGCAATTTTCTGGAAGAGTTTCAGAAGGACAGCTCTTAACTCTTGGCTAAATGTTTGATAGAATTTGCCTGTAAAGCTGTCTGGTTCTGGACTTTTGTTTGTTGGGAGATTTTTAATAACAATTTTTATTTCAGTATTTGTGACTGGCCTGTTCATAGTTTCTATTTCTTCCTGGTTCAGTCTTGGGAGGTATTTTTTTGATTCTCTATTTGATTTCTTTAGAGATTCACTGGTTGTTTAATAATATATTACTTAGTTTCCATTTGTTTATGTTATTTACAGTCTTTTTTCCCCTGTAATTGACTCCTAATTTCATAGCATTGTGGTCAGAAAAGATGCTTGATTTCATTTCAGTTTTCTTACATTTCCCAAGACCTGACTGTGATGTGATCTATCCTTCAGAATATTCTGTGTGCACTTAAGAAGAAATTTTATTCTACTGATTTCAGATAAAATGTCCTATAAATATCAATTAAGTCTATCTGATCTGTTATGTCATTTAAGACATGTTCCTTATTAATTTTCTGTCTGCATAATCTGTCAGTTGATGTAAGTGGGTTGTTAAGTCCCCCACACTCTTACTGTTACTCTTGGAGTTTCCCTTTTATGGCTTATAGCATTTGCTTTATATATTGAGGTGCTACTATTTGGGTGCATACATGCTTACAATTGTTATATCTTCTTTTTGGATTGATCCCTTGATTATGTAGTGTCCTTCCTTGTCTCTTGTAATAATTCTTATTTTTAGTGTATTTTGTCTGATATAAGTATTGCTACTCAAGCTTTCTTTTCATTTCCATTGGCATGGATTATCTTTTTCCATTCCATCGCTTTCAGTCCATATGTGTACCTAGATCTGAAATGGGCATATTGTAGACAGCATATATATGGGTCTGTTTTTCTGTCCATTCAGTCAGTCTTTTGGTTGAAGCATTTAGTCCATTTACATCTAAATTAATTATCATTATGTATGTTTCTATTACCATTTTCTTAATTGTTTTTATAGGTTTTTTTCCTTTGCCTCCTCTTTTGTTTTTTCTTCTCTGTGGTTTGATGACCATCTTTAGTGTTGTGTTTGGATTGCTTTTTCTTTTTTATATGTATATCTATTATTGTTTGTTGGTTTGCATTTCCCCTAAGGTTTTGATACAGCAGTCTATATATACAAGGCCATTTTAAGTTGCTGGTCTTATAATTTCAAATGTAATTCCCATATTTGTACTGTCCTTTTTTTCATGGTTGCTGTTTTTGCAACCATATTTTCCTATGGATGATTTCCTGCTTTTACTGTATGTTTGCTTTTTCCAGTGAGCATTCCAATTTGTGATTCCATGGAATTCTCTAGGCCATAATACTGGAGTGAGTAGCCTTTCCCTTCTCCAGGAGATCTTCCCAACCCAGGTATCAAACCCAGGTCTCCCACATTGCAGGCAGATTCTTTACCAACTGAGCCACAAGGGAAGCCCAGGAATACGGGAGTGGGTAGCCTATCCCTTCCTTCTCCAGTGAATCTTCCCGACCCAGGAATTGATCCAGGGTCTCCTGCATTGCCGGTGGATTCTTTACCAACTGAGCTATCAAGGAAGCCCATGTATTTCCCAGTGGATGATTTCCTGCTTTTGCTGTATGTTTGCTTTTACCAGTGAGCTTTCCAATTTGTGATTTTCTTGTTTCTAGTTGCACTCTCTCCCCCACCCCCCACCCCCCTTTTTTTGGTGCCTAAGTAAGTTCCTTTAGGAAAAGTTGTAAAGCTGTTTTTGTGCAGCTGAATTCCCTAAACATTTGCTTGTTTGTAAAACGTTTGATTCTCTGTCAATTCTGAATGAGAGCCTTGTTGGGTAGAGTATTCTTGGTTGTAGATTTTCTCCCTGTTTTTACTTTAAATATATGGTGCCATTCCTTTCTGGCCTGCAGAGTTTCTGCTCAAAACTCAGCTGATAACCATATGGGGTTTCCCTTATATGTTTTTCCCTTATGTGTTATTTGTTGCTTTTCCATTGTTACTTTTAATAATTTTCTTTGTACTTAATTTTTGTTAGTTTGATTAATATGTTTCTCAGCATATTCTTCCTTGGGATTATCTCTGCTTCTGGGACCTGGGTGACTATTTCCATTCCCATGTAAGGAAGTTGTTTTCTATAATCTTTCAAAATATTTCCTTAGGCCCTTTATCTTTCTCTTCTTCTGGGGCCCCTATAATTTGAATGTTGCTGTGTTTAGTGTTGTGCCAAAGGTCTCTGAATCTGTTCTCATTTTTTTTTTTAATTATTTTCCATCACAGTGATTTCCTCCATTCCATCTTCTAGCTCAGTTCTTCTGCCTCATTTATTCTGCTATTGATTCTTCTAGTGTATTTTTTATTTCATTTACTGTGTTGTTCATCTCTCTTCTTTAGTTTTTCTATATCTTTATTTAATATTTCTTATATCTTCTCCATCTGTGCATCCATTCTTTTTCTGAGATTTTGGGACATCTTTACTATTATTACTCTGAATACCTTTTTTGGTGAATTGCCTGTCTCCTCTTCATTTAATTGTTCTAATAGGTTTTTATCTTGCTCCTTCTTCTGCAACACATTTCTCTGTCCTCTCGTTTTGCCTGACTTACCATGTTTGTGGTTTCTTTTCCACAGGTTGCAGGATCTTAGTTCCTCTTGCTACTAGTGTCTGTCCCCTGGTGGGTGAAGTTGGCCCAGGGGCTTGTACAAGTTTCCTGGTGGGAGAGACAGGTGTCTGCCCTCTTGTGAGTGGAGCTGGGTCTTATCCCTCTGGTGAGCAGGGCCATGTCGAGTGGTATGTTTTACAGTGTGTGTGAGCTTAGTATGACTTTAGACAGCTTTTCTGCTAATAAGCAAGTCTATATTCCTATCTGCTGGTTGCTAGGCCTGAGGTGCTCCAGCACAGGAGCCTACAGACTGTTTGGTAAGGTTGGGTCTTAGTGCCAAAATGAGGACCTCTGGGAGAACTCACACCAATTAATATTCCCTTGGGTCTCTGATAGCAGTCCGTTTGCCCCCACAGTGAGATACAGCCAACCCCATGTCTCCCTGGGAGACACTTCAAGAGCTTTAGATATGTCTAGCCCAGGTTTCTATGGAGGTACTGCTTTGTGCTGAGTCCCAGGGCATATGAGCCCTTATGTGCATCCTCCAAGGGGGAGTGTCTCTTTCCCTCAGTCCTGTGGAGGTCCTGAACTCAAGCCCTGCTGGCCTTCAAGACTAAGTGCTCTGGGGATTCTTTGTCCTGATGCCAGTCCCTGTCATGGAGTGCTACTTTTTATTTGGGAATGAGCCTTATCAAATAACCTTCAGGCTCCCATGTACCATGCATGGGTTTGATTTTTAGAGTAAAGGTGTGAGGGCTTTATTTATTATGGATGACTGCCACATCTTTCCTCAGTGTATTTGCTGGCCATTGTCTCCTTGACAGGGGGTTTGACTGGTATTGTGGTGACCAGAGCCTGCCCCGGATGTAGTCTGGGGACTCCCCTTTGCTCTGTCGTCATTGTCCTGTCACGGGTGGGGTTTGCTCTCATGTTGTTGGGATAGAGTCCCCCTGATCAGTTACTTAGCTGTGTTTCCCATCTATAATGCAATGTAGGTGGAATTGGAGCACTCCCACTGGGAGAGAACCTCTGAGTATTCCTCCTCTGACACAGTTTGCCTGTGAGTGAACTCTGTTGTATCCTCCTTGCCTGTTGTGGGCTCAGAGTGTACGCTGTTGGTACTGCTGACAGCCCTACCTTAACTATGAAGATGTTGACAATTGGTCCTGGTAACTCTCAGGTTGTAGTTGTCACCAGGCCTCTGGCACAGATCCACGGAGGTCAGGTCCCAGACCTCCTGTGGAGGCAGTTCAGACTCTGGCCTGGCCCAGCCATCACATGTACGTGGCCACAAAGTCCACAGCTGATAAACCCAGTCGCATCGCAGCTGCAGGAACACTTGTCTGTTCAGATGTCCCATGAGCACTGAATTTAGGAAGCCAGAAGCAGAGGTGTAACTCCATGGTTGGAGCAACTGTGAGGAGACATTTAGCTCTTCTTCCTTAGTCTTCTTCCTGGTACTCAAATGTGGTTTCAGCCTTGCCTGTGCCTGTGGGCCACCCACTGGGGTCTGTCCTGATCCTGCTAGAGCACATGAGCCTGTCAGGCAGGAGGAGGCGGAGGTGAGGCGGTGATCAGTGGGGCTGCCCAGGAGGGAGGAAGCTGAGCCAGCTATCAGGGTGATTGGGTGGCCCAGATAGGAAGGGGTCAGAAGCAGTGATGGCCAGGAGCTCACAAGCCATCTTGGCAGGAGCCCTCCCTAGTTCCCTGTGGAGGGAGGGGCCAGTGTGTGAGAGGTGAGGCTTCAATGGCAGCCCTGCTCTTTGCACATAACTCAACAACGGCACTTTGCTTCCATGGCAGGGCAGGCTTTCTCCATGAGCATTCCTGCTTGTGGATCTCCTCACTCCATCCATTCATCCCAGCACCCAGCACCAGAGAGTGCCCCTGAGTGTAGACACCTATCTCAGACTGGGGCTCACAGGGCTGTGGCTCAGACCATCTGTGTAGGTCTCAATCTGTCCTGCCTGCCCCAGGCTGGCTGCTGCATCCTCCGCTGAGCTTCTCTTCTGTCTCAGCTGATCTTCCTGCTTATAAGGGGGCTTCCACATGTGTGGGACCCTCCGCTCATCTTCACCTCTCCTGAGGAGCACAAGTCCCTTCCTGCTTCCTCTCCTCTTCCTTTAACCTTCTTTCTTTAATCCTACCAAGTTATGTGGTCATCATTCTTGTACTTTTAGGAGACCAATACCCTCTGCTAGTGTTCAGCTCGTGTTCTGTGAGAATTGCTCCATTTATAGATGTATTCTTGATGCGTTTGTGGGGAAAGATGAATTCCATGTACTCCTACTCCTCTGTCATTTTGACCACCCTACATATTTTATATTCAGTTCAGTTTAGTTCAGTACCTCAGTTGTGTCCGACTCCTTGAGACCCCATGGACTGCAGCACGCTGGGCCTCCCTGTCCATTGCCAACTCCCAGAGTTTATTCAAACTCATGTCCATTGTGTCAGTGATGCCATCCAATATCTCATCTTCTGTTGTCCCCTTCTACTCCTGCTTTCAATCTTTCCCAGCATCAGAGTCTTTTCAGACAAGTCAGATCTTCACATCAGGTGGCCAAAGTATTGGAGTTTCAGCTTCAGCATCAGTCCTTCCAATGAATATCCAGGACTGATTTCCTTTAGGATGGACTGGTTGGATCTCCCTGCAGTCCAAGGGACTCTCAAGAGTCTTCTCCACCACCACATTTCAAAAGCATCAGTTCTTCAGTGCTCAGCTTTCTTTATAGTTTAACTCTCACATCCATACATGACTACTGGAAAAACCATAGCTTTGACTAGATGGGCCTTGCTTGGCAAAATAATCTCTCTTTTTTTTAATATGCTACCTAGGTTGGTCATAACTTTTCTTCCAAGGAGCAAGCATCTTTTAATTTCATGGCTGCAGTCACCATCTGCAGTGACTTTGGAGCCCTCAAAATAAAGTCTGTCACTGTTTCCACTGTTTCCTCATCTATTTGCCATGAAGTGATGGGACCAGATGCCATGATCTCAGTTTTCTGAATGTTGAGCTTTAAGCCAACTTTCTCACTCTCCTCTTTCACTTTCATCATGTGGTTCTTTAGCTCCTATTCACTTTCTGCCATAAGGGTGGTGTCATCTGCATATCTGAGGTTATTTATATTTCTCCCAGCAATCTTGATTCCAGCTTTATATTACATATCTATTAAGTCTTCAGTCATTGTGTTCTTCAACTTTAGGATTATTGTTTGTTTCATTGAAATGATTTTCTGCATGCATTGTTTTTTTGTTTTTGTTTTTTTTTGCTTGTGTGTTCTTGTATTTAAGAGAATTATTCTCAGTTCATTGATAGTTTATAGATCTCCTTTCTTTAAAGTCATTTATTGGATATTTCTTATTTTCCTTTGGTGGTATCATGTTAACCTGATTTTCATGATCTTTGATTCCTTATGTGGATATCTGTAGATCTGAGTAAATTGTTTCCTTTTTCAGACTTTAATTAAAAGTTGACTTTGGCAGAGACAGAACTTTAACATTCCTCTCAGCTTGGTTCTGGATGTACCTGGTAGTATCCTTGAGCAGAAGGGGCTTACTATTAGGACCTATTGTGGGGCAAGACCACTGTTCCAGTTCTGAGGCTGTAGGGGAGAAGGGTGTACTGTTGGCTAAGAACAGCAGTTGAATAGGAGTGCTGGTTTGGTTTCCTGCCCACGTGACACTGTAGACTGGATTCTGTGATGGCCTAGGTTCTCGGATCAGGCTTCCTATTCCTAGATGGTCAGGCTGGGTACTATATCCAGCAGTCAACAGCATTATTAATCAGCTTTCTTGCCCTTGCAGAGCAGCAGAGCAGGCTTCAAGGCATTCAGAACTCATTGTTTGTAGACCCAAATCAGGTTCCCAAGTGCACTAAATTTCCCATCCAGACAGAGCCACTAGTTTTGTTTTGGAGATAGGGAAAGCAACAGATTGCTTTCTATTCAAGTGGCACTATAAACAGGGCTGTATAATGGACTCTAAAGCTTCTTGTGTGCTCTGGTTAGGTATCCTGGTCAGAAAAGCTGAAGGCTTTATTCAATAGTAGATGGGAGCTCAAATCAGTTTCTCTGGTCTGTGGAGTACAATATAGGGCCTAGGTCTGGCAAGGGGTTTACTGGGGATCAAACTAGACTATGCCTTGTGATGGGCCATCATTCTAACTCTGTAGATGGGTAGGGTGACTGACCAAGTTCTCCATTAAAGCACTGTTGTAATCGGGGTTGCAAGGTGGGCTACACAGATTTCCCAGGGGCTCTAATTAGGTATTTTAGTTTGGCCATGCCAGAGTCTATATTCACCTTTCAGGAGAGCTTTAAGTTATCTTGCAAGCCTGGTTGGGTGTGCAGAACAAATCCTAGGGTCAGCAAGGCTATTTGCTTTGGTATCACATTAGACCTGCTTTCAAAGCTTTCTGGACAGATAAGGCCACTGTTTTGACTCAGAACATGGAATTGCTGGTTGGGTTTCCTACTCAAGTGCTGCTGTACTGGGGCTGTGAGATGGGCTGCTAAGATTCCTGGGAGCTCAGGTTAGGTTTCCTGGCTATAGAGGTTATATTTAGCAGATGGCAGGACTACAGACTAATTTCCCTGTTTGGGGTGGGAATGCGTACAACAGGACCTCACGATGATAAGACTCTTGTTTTGGGAGCTAATCAGACAGACCAGCATATTAAACTCTCTGGTCAGATAGGATCACCAGCTTGTTTCTGCAGATGGGCAGAGTGACTGGCTGGACCCTCTGCTTAAGTGCTGCCAGTCAAGCCAGTTCCCAGATGCTTGGCCAGGCTTCCTGGTCAAGCAGGACAAGGAGATACACTTCCAGGAATTATGGCCTTGCTTCTCAGTTAGTTGGGGCAGTGGATGACTCAGCTACTCAGCCTAGGCTTTGCCCGTAGAACAGACTCTAGGGCTAGCAAGGTTATTTATTTAAGGCTTCAAAGCAGGAAGACCCTGCTGAGGTCCTTGGTTAGACTTAGCACAATCTTGGCTCTGTAGATAAGCAATGCTACATGTCCCTTCAACTTCTTCTCCATAATGTGATTCTCAGTGGTCAATTCCCATGATCCCTGAGAGACTAGATCAGAGTTAGGACTCCCAAGAATCAACTGATAGTGCTGGGGAGCTCACTGGCCATCCTAGGCTCTCTTTTCCCACTGGAGGAACTTTAGACTAGGTAGGGTGTGGCACTACCCTAGCCTGGGGGCGGGCAGTGCAGTCAGCAAGCAGAGGCTTCTCTAACTCTTCTACTAGGGAGAGTCTCCATCTTGTGGTGCAGAGGGCCTCACCTTCTATGATTTTCACAGAGGTGTTTTGTTCATGATAAGTTGTTTGTTAGTTATTCTTATAATAGGGAGTGAAGTTGGTAATGCCCTATATTGCCATCTGGGTATCATCCTTTGATCAGAAAGACAACTCTGGAAAACATTTTTGAATTCTTCTGTAAAAATCCCAGAAGTATTGGTCCCCAACTGTCTACAAGTATAGCCAAATTAATATTGCCTTTTTTTAGACTTTAATTTCATTCCAGTTTTTTTTTTTTGCCTTGTCTTTTACTTTTGCAGTAGCTACTGCTATTGCCATAAGTAATGAAATCTTTTGTTTCTGACCATCAAAAAGTCTGTCTTCTGCCAGGATTCTAAAAAAGACCAACATGTTAGTTAGTTTACAGTATTAACTCTCAGAGCCTTCACAGTTAATTCCTGACAAAATGGAATAGAAAAAAACAATTTTGATGATGTATTTCTTATTGCTTCTGTGACTTTATAAAATAATTTATCTTTATTTAAAGAGTTGGAAACATAAATCATAAACTATCAATTTGGAATATATCCTATCATATCAAGTAAAATAGCTTTTCTTTCATTAACACTTACTTGGCACCTGGAGATGGACCATGGCAAAGAAAACTGAACGTTAAAATCCTGAACAGATTCCTATATCTCAGGATAGCGCATTGCTATAACACAGTAAATGTCCTGACAGTTGATAAAGTTTAGTGCCATATTAATTTTGTTTTTGTTTCCAACATATGTGTATAAAAATATATATATGGAGGCATGACTCATGAATCATCCATTTGCTTATGTATTGGCTAAACTAATCGGTTCTCATGGACTCATGTGTTAAAATTTCCTCTCATAACTATTGGAGAAAATATTATTAGTGACATGATGCTTCATAGGTAGCAGAATATATTTAACTTTGCTATTAAAATATTTAAATTCATGGTATAGTAATAAATATTTTGGGACTATCTGGGCATTTTGTAAAATTTAAGTCAAGAATGAGGTGACATATTTGATTAAAAGATTGAAGAATCAGTAAGGGCAGAATAGAACTCTGATTTTTATACACATTCTGTATCTCATGGAATGGGATAAAGGATCATAAGAGAGCTTAATGGTTTATTCTTTTTCACTGTCACATAATCCTGAGAAAAGAATGAACTCTTCAGTCTTCTCAATTGTCAATTCATGGCCTTTGATAAATAGCACATTCACTGAACAGATTTAAAAAGAAAAAAAAATAAAAAAGGAAATTGAGGTAGGAGGTTGAAGAGAAGATTAAGTTAGAAGGTAATAGAAAATGTATTACTATAGATCTTTGACATTTTCCACATTAATGTAGGTGGTGGTAAAGTGTGATCAGTAAATTAGTCAAAAAACAGTACTGGCACTGGGTCATTCTTCTCTACTGCATTAAGTTCAAAGAGATTTCCCCTACAACAATTTATTAAAATGTAGACTTGATTGTGGTTGCTTATAAAGCAGGAAAGAGAGTCCAATTTTACTTTAGAAAGCTTTCCGATGACTTAGTTACTAACATCGTCAACATATTGTTTACTAAAAATCCATTCTTTCATTATTATTTCAAATAGTGTACTCAAATAAAGTGATGCAATGGTGTTACCTGGCAAAGGGTTATTTTATATTACACAGAAAAATGAAAATAGGCCCCTTTCGTAGACAAACTGTCAGTATCTGTCTGTTGTCTATGCAGTGCCCTGGGAGTAGTAGTCTGCCAACAGCTATCTCTGTGATTATATAGTCTCATGGGACCAGGAAGCATCAGAGTCTAGAGTTTAAGTGGTGTTCTCTGGGTGGCAGTGATTAAAAAACAAAACCAAACCAAACAGGGTGCGAGACACATGGAAATGCTCCCTCTAGGAGATGGTGGCACTCTGGCGTGTGGCAGAGGCAAAGCATGAAGACAGTACCTGCGGCTGGATATTTCTGCAAAGCATTATTGTCAATCCTTAGATGTGTGTTTAATTAGAAGCCTACTAATTAGCCTCCAATTAAAATAAATAAATTTATATTAAAAAAAGAAAAAAAAAGAAGCCTACTCCTCAGGTAACATCCAGAGTGATTAACTAATAGGTCTCTTTTACAGAGAGACTATCTCTGAACCTGTTGACTCTTGCTGTGGTCTGGGGGTGGTAACTGTTTAAGAACTCTCTCCATGTATTACGGTCCTGTGGGGACATATGGGCATATGCCCTGCTGGCTGCCAGAGCCAGGCATATTTAGAGGTGCTATCTGGAGGCAGCTATAAAAATTGGGGTTCTGGAGACTAGTATAAGCTAACATTTGTGAGATACTAGCAAGAAGGCTCAAGTATAGGGAGAAGGCAGATTCCATCCACTGGCCTTTGTTCCCTGAGAGCAATTCAGTAGATGTTGATCAAATCAGAAGTCTACCCTTTAGGCCAAAACTCCAGAAAAGTAACTAGGCTTCTTTCACTAAACACTTGGGGTTGTTTCAGTCAGCTCTCTGTGCCGTGCCCTGGGGATGGTAGCCTACCAAGACCTGTTTCTCTGATTATTGCAGCCACATGGGACTCAGGGACGCAGCTCACCTACCCTCAAGAGCCAAGGGCAATCAAGCTACCAGGTGGTAGCTATGAAAACCAGCCACCAGATATGTGTAAAAGCTCTCTTTCAGGTGATTCTGGTGCTTTATAGCATGGGAAGGGGAGAGCGTGAAGATCGTCCCTACTGAGCATAGGCAGGGATGGGGGAGTGTAAAGATGATGCCCATTGTGGGGGTGGGGGGAGATTTGGAAAACAAGAAGGAAAACACAGAATGGGGGGGGTAAGATGATGTTGATTAGCTCGATTAAGGCAAGGGAGAGATGGACGATGATACCCCGGGGCTAGAGTGAGACAAAGGGGGAGCTCACTGGTTAGAGCAAAGCAGAGGTAGTGTGTGAAAGTGGCACCCACCAGTCCTTCACGAGATAGTGTCCCAGCACTGCGTTTAATTAGATTCCAGTTGTTGTTCTGTCACTAAGTCACGTCTGATTCTTTGCAACCCCACAGACTGAGGCCACCAGGCTCTTCTGTCCATGGGATTTTTCATGCAAGAATACTGGAGTGGGTTGCCATTTCCTCCTCCAGGGGATCTTCCTGACAAAGGGATTGAAACTACATCTTCTGCATTGGTAGGCAGATTTTTTACCCACTGAGCCATCAGGAAGATAAATTAGATGCCTACACTTCAGGTTAATGCTTTAATATAAGCAAATGAGCCTTTTACTTAAAGGTTGGCTATCTCTGACCTGGGCCTTGGGACAGGGAAACACATGTGCATGAGCCCTTTAAGAGCTATTTCTCAGATAGCTAGTCTTGTGGGCTTCCCAGCCAGGAGCCCCATTGGTTTTCACAGTTAGTTATTTTATGAACTCATCTCTCAGGTGCAAGTCTTAAAAATTGGGGAACCCGATGTAGAATTTAAACACTTCACTCCACAAGGAAAAATTCCAGGTTTTGAGTTCCCTCCCAGTCAGAGGTTGCTGCACCAGGAGTGGGGTTTACAGCCAGATTGTGTCCCAGCTTCTACTTCCACATTCAATACGGTTTCTCCTTTGCCTGATGTGTAGTTATCACTGAGCTATTACTTAGTTATCATTTAGAAATTTTTTCAGAAGAAATTTTTATATATATAGCTGTAGACTTGGTGTGTCCAAGTACGTGAGTTCAGATCTTTCTGTGTTACCATCTTGTCATATAATTCAGCTATGACTTTTAAAACATTTTATATGTCTATTAACATATCTTCCAAGTTGACAGTAAAGTTGTTTAAAAAATTTATTGTAAGTTGACATACAATTTTATGTCACTTTCATCATAATAATTTGATATTTGTATAAATTGTAAGTGATCACCATAATAAATCTACTTAACATATATTACCATACATAGTTACAAACTTTTTTTGTGATGAGAGCTTTTAACATTTATTCTCTTAGCAATTTTCAAATATACAGTACATTTTTAACTATCATCACCATGCTATATAATATATTTCAAAGACTAATTTTGTATGTGGACATTTATACCTTTGGACTACCTTCACCTATGTTGCCCATCACCACATCCCACCTTTGGAAACAACCAGTCATTCTGTGTGTGTGTGTGTGTGTGTGTGTGTGTGTGTGTGTGTGTGTGTGTTTTAATTTCATATACAAGTGAGATCACATGATATTTGCCTTATTTGACTTTCACTTAGCATAGGTCCATTCATGTTGCTGCAAATGGTGAAAGTTTATTCTTTTTTATGGTTGAATATTATCCCACAGTGTGTGTGTGTATCACATTTTCTTTATTCACCCATCAGTGGACATTTTGGTTGCTTCTGTGTTTTCACTACTTTCACTACTTCTGTGTTTTCACTAGTATAAATAATGCTGCAATAAACATGGAGATGAAAATATCTTTTCAGGTTAGTGTTTTTGTTTTCTTGGGATAAATAACCAGAAGTAGAATTGTTGGGTCACAAGGAGTTTGCTCTATTTTTAATTTTTTTTTAAGGTCCTATGTACTGTTTTCAACAGTAATTGCACCAATTTACATTTCCATCATCACTGCACAAGAATTCCCTTCATATTCTCACCAACACTTGTTATTTTTTTTTCTTTTTAATAAGAGGTGACACACCCGTGTGTTTTTGATTTGTATTTCCCTGATGATTAATTATATTGAGCACCATTTCATGTTCTTTTGCCATCTTTGTGCTTTGGTAAAATATCTCTTTAGATCCTCTGCTGATGTTTTAATTGAATTATTTTTTGATATTGAGGTGTATGAAATAATTATTTATTTTTTATTTTAGATATATAATTTGCAGATACTTTATCCCATTTGGTAGGTAGTCTTTTTATTTTGTTGATGGTTTTCTTTGTACATTTTTAGTTTGATGTAGTCTCATTTGTATATTTTGCTTTGTTTCCTTTGCTTTTGGTCTCATATCCAAAAAAAAAATATTATCAGACTTATGGTGTTACTGCTTATCATTTTTTTGTGTTGGTTTTATGGTTTTAAATCTTATATACATTTTGAGTTAATTTTGTATATGGTGTTAGAGCGTGGTCCACTTTCATTCTTTTGCATGTGGCTGTTCAGTTTTCCCAGCAATATTTATGAAAGAGACTATGCTTTCCCCATTATATATTCCTGGATCCCTTGTTGTAAATTAGTTGACCATATATACACATGGCTTTATTTTTTGGCTCTCTAGTCTGTTTCACCCATCTATGTATTTTATTGTTAATACCATTCTGTATTAATTACTATTGTTCGTAATAGAGTTTGAAATCAGGGAGCATGATTCCTGTAGCTGTTTTTCTTAAGATTGTTTTGCTACCCAGGGTCTTCTGTGGTTCCACTTTTAAGGCTAAAGAAATGTCTGAGATATGAGGGTACAACCAAAAATAATAAATGAATAATATCCAATGAATAGAAACTCTTCAACTAAAATACTTGATACCTAAAAAAAACCCTCAAAAACAAAGCTATATAAATATTGAACAATTACTAATAAAGAGAAAATCAGGACAAATTGCCAATCATCATGACTTTTGACAAATCTTGGTAAATACCTGTTATAGAAAGCTATTGTCAGACTCAAAATATGAAAATGATGGATTCTCATGCTTTGTCAAGTGAAGGAGACCCATTTTATACACTGTACAAATAACAAATGAAGATCTTTGACCTTGCCTCTGATGTCTACTTACTGTAATAAAGGCTCATGATTTGAATTAGTCATAATAAATCATTACTGTTATTTATTAAATATTATGCCTCTTTTCATTGGATACATACCAGAATCACTATTGCAGCTTTCATAATATTAAAAAAAAACACAGAAATCTGGATCTTAACCCAGATCCACTTATCCAGATCCTCCAGTTGTATAGTCCTGAGATTGTTATTTTGTTAAAAGTTGAATTTAATTCCCAGCCATGGAAAAGAATAGCTGGTCTATTGAATGAGTGCTGAGTTTTTAGTTGGTCACTGATTTTCTCCTTTTTATATCTAGTCCAAAGAACAGACTTATAATAAATTGGGGTAAGGAAAAGAGAAGTAGGACAGTCTGGGGGCACTTGGCATATATCACATGAAATCCTGAAAATAAAAGGCAGTTTGCAAAATGAGTTACCAGAACCTGATAGAAACTGTTACCTGCACACAGAGACCATGAATACTTTTGTGTATTTTCATAGAACTCTATAATTAACATCAATCATGTTTTGCTGAGTTTAAATATATAAAGTAATAAAATTGGAAAACTAAAAAATCAATCTATTAAATAAACCATGGATTGGAAAGCAAATGAAAAATTGTAGTGATGACCTATTTATAGTTTCAGACTTAACTGCCCAAATCATTTTGTCTATATTCTAATTTAAATCTGTTAACTTAAATTGAATAGTCTTCAATTCTGAGTGTGTATTAGAACCACACAGGAAACATAAAAAAAAAAAAAAAATCTGTTTTTCAGCTTATACAAAGCAACTAAATCAGAATCTATGGATGGGCCCTGAGTATCTGGCAGGTTAAGTGTTAGCTCCCCTACCAGGTAACTGTCTGCAGCTAGGTCTGAGAATTATTACCTAAACTCCAAGTTTAAGAAATGCTAATTTATTTTAATTTTGTAAAATTTAACTCAGGCAATGATTTAGAAAACTATGCTAATATCTTGAAAGTAGTATTAAAATAGTAAATGCTTTATAAAATCAACAGTATCAAAGATACAATAATTAACTTCAGCTTCAGTCCTGAGGTTGAAGTGTTTGTCAGTTGTGTCTGACTCTGCAACCCCACGGACTGTAGCCCACTAGGCACCTCTGTCCATGGAATTCTCCAGGCAAGGATAATGGAGTGGGTTGCCATTCCCTTCTGGAGCTATAAAAAGATAAATTATTGAATTTCTTTTTACCTAATTTAAAAAATCAGAGCAAGATTATTTATTTTGAAAAGATAGAGATCAGTCCTGGGTGTTCATTGGAAGGACTGACGTTGAAGCTGAAACTCCAATACTTTGGCCACCTGATGTGAAGACCTGACTCATTTGAAAAGACCCTGATACTGGAAAGATTGAGGGCAGGAGGAGAAGGGGACAACAGAGGATGAGATGGTTGGATGGCATCACCAACTCAATGGACATAGGTTTGGGTAGACTCCAGGAGTTGGTGATGGACACGGAGGCCTGGCGTGCTGTGGTTCATAGGATTGCAAAGAGTCGAACATGACTGAGCGACTGAATTGAACTGAGTAAGGGTCTGTTAAGGTTAATCAATAATCTCAGATATGCAGATGACACCACCCTTATGGCAGAAAGCAAAAGAACTAAAGAGCCTCTTGACGAAAGTGACAGTGAAAAAGTTGGCTTAAAACTCAACATTCAGAAAACTAAGATCATGGTATCCCGTCCCATCAGTTCATGACAAATAGATGGGGAAAGAATGGAAACAGTGAGGGATTTTATTATTTTGGGCTTCAAAATCACTGCAGATGGTGACTGCACCATGAAATTAAAAGACCCTTGCTCCTTGGAAGGAAAGCTATGATCAAACTAGACAGCACGTTAAAAAAAGCAGAAACATTACTTTGCTAGCAAAGGTTCATCTAGCCAAACATCTAGTCTACTGTGGTTTTTCCAGTAGTCATGTATGAATGTGAGAGTTGGACTATAAAGAAAGCTGAGTGCCTAAGGTAATGCTTTTGAACTGAGGTGTTGGAGAAGAGTCTTGAGACTCCCTTGGACTGCAAGGAGATCCAACCAGTCCATCCTAAAGGAGATCAGTCCTGGGTGTTCATTGGAAGGACTGATGCTGAAGCTGAAATTCTAATACTTTGGCCACCTGATGTGAAGAGCTGACTCACTAGAAAAGACCCCGATGCTAGGAAAGATTGAAGGCAGGAGGAGAAGGGGACGACAGAGTATGAGATGGTTGGATGGCATCACTGACTCAAAGGACAAGAGTGTGAGTAAGATCTGGGAGCTGGTGATGGACAGGGTAGTCTGGAGTGGTTCAGTCCTGGGGTCGCTAAGAGTCGGACACAACTGAGTGACTAAGCCGAACTGAAGGTTAATGATAAAGAGAGGGTGAGGGAGAAAAAGTGAAAGAAAATATGAACCTTCAATGTGAATAATTATTTAGGAAAATCCTGAGGAAAAGAAACCTTGAATTTAAAAAGTTGTCAACATGTTAAAGTTCTCAACTTTTGGTGGTTGTGTGAAAAATATGTTTTTTTTTAATATTTTCTGCACTAAGCAGAATGCATCTATAAATGGTTGTTTTTAGATCAACTACTATTATGCTTTTTGTTTAGTTTCAAAAATTTTTATTAAAAATGTGTAATATTTTAAATTATAGAAAAATATATGCCATTCTCTTAAAGGTATGCAGAACACAAGAGAAGGAAGCAAGAAAAAGTTTCCATAAAATATCATTGCTCTCTAGTCAGATTTTCTTTCCTAGACTGAGGTAAATCTTCGGAGCAGCAGCCATATAACCTATTTGCAGCTTTAGAACACTGGTTTACATTGTGAAGTCTCAGGCACTAACAGTAAAATATAAACTATAGTTTCTGTGGTTCAGCCCTGCAATTGTTTTACATGTGATTTATACTTGGGAAAAGAGCAAGCAGCAATAATTGCTTTGCTGATATATTTAATTTACAGGTTGGATGGCTCCAGAAATACGTTTCAAAGTGTTCAGTCTTGTTAACCATGAAGTATAAACCGCAGGATTCTCATCTGCAGGTGAAACAAGCAGATGCTGCAGCTTTGATTTCACAGGTAAGAAAATGACTTTTATTATTTTCGGTTTGGAAGCTTGCACTCTTTTATGTATGTATATATGTGTGTGTGTATATATATATATATACATATACCCATGATATTTTTCAGCCAAATATATATGACTGTGAATAAGCAGCATGATTATTACAAACACAAGCCTTTTTTTTTTTTTTTTTTATGGAGCGAACAGTTTTAACATCAGGTATTACCTTCCGTGTATGTTCTCTAAACAAAAACAAAAACAAAAACAAACAAACAAACAAGCAAAAAAAAAACTCCAAAAAACTAGTGACTCTTTTATTCACACTCACAAAGACCTCGGGTTGCCTCTAACAGTAGGTGATTGTCACACAGGTTATCAACCAGATACCCTTCCTGGATTGAATTAGATATGACTCTGGGGGAGATTAATATTGCAGAGAGAGATGTAGAGTGGTATTCAACTTGACCACTAATAATAAGGAATCTTCCAACTCTTTTTGGCCAAATCTCTCATGTGAGGACAACAGGACTGATCCTCTACAATGAAGCTATGGGCAGAGTTACACCTTCACTGGCACACCGAGTAGTCATACACCAAACAAACATTTTCCAGAGTAAATAGAAGTACTTTATTGATGTGATCACAATAATACATAATTTTCTAAACATGTAGACTCACCATAATTTATCTAAATATCTGCTTTGATTTTTTGATTTTTCACTCAAATTACCACTGAATAAACAGATTTTATTGCATATTAATACTTGCCTTATTTTTAGAGGGGCTTCAAACAGTAAGATTGTCATATTAAGGTTTTAATTCTATGAATCTATGATTCTTTTTTCAGAATGTTTGACTTATATGTTTATCTACTTTGAAAGTGACAAATTATTTCATTCCACTCTTGAAGATTAAATTGTATTTTATATTAAAATATTAAATTTGACTAGTAAAAATTACATCTTTGTTCATTTTATCTTTAATTTACTTGTTACTGAGTACCTTCTATGTTCCCAGGACCATTATAGACTCTGGGGCGTCAAAAGTAAAGAGACTTAAAAATCTGTCCTCATGTTGATTATAGAGAAATAGAGAAAGAGAAGTGCTGGAACAATATCCCTGAGAAAGGAAGAGTGGATGAAATGTACTTCACAATTAGAGGTATGAGCCCTGAATGCTGGTCTGTGTATAGAGGAGAAGACCGTAGGACATATAATCACAGATGAAGGACATAGCAGTGGAAGCTTGTAGAATTTGTCTTCTTATAGCTACAGTTCATTGTTTAATAAGAATTGAGATCATCACATGAGAGTGAAGATTAATAGGACATATAGTAGAATTAAAGCACTACATTTGAAAGCATTGTCTTAGAGAATAGGAGAATATGGTTTCGTTTGGCAGCAACACTAAAGACAATTTTAATTTGGTGATTTTTCAAAGAATATAAAGTAAGACTAGTAAGCTTGACTGTAGTTTTTCTAGTTATATTTAACAACAGAAAACGGTTTACCCTTGAACAACATGAGGGTTATAGATGCTGATCCTTCACACAAACAAAAATCTAAGTATAATTTATAGTCAGCCCTCTCTATATGCAGATCCTTCATATGTGAGTGTCTGCAGATTCCCAACTGTGGATCATGCAGTATTGTAATATTTACTATTGAAAAAATCTACATATAAGTAAACCCAGCAGTTCAAACCCATATTTTTCCAGGGGTAACTTTATAGGCCTGCAGAACACAGAAGTCTGCAGTTTGTTTATGAGAGTATAATGAAGTAAAAGGAAGGTAAGTAGACATCATGATTCATCCTGGGAATTATGATAGGAAAGTAAAGAAGAAAGAAGGTTGAGGGATGGTGTAGCATCAAATGCAGTTTAAAAGTGGGACAGGAGGAAAAAAAAACTAAATTTTTTTTTTTTCAATAAGTTGGAAAAAAGAACTGGTGATTGGAAAAATATTTAAAATTGCAATTATAAAAGTGCGTCATATAATGGTAATGACATTAACAAAATAACTACAGAGGATGGTAAACAAAATTATTGCAGGGGAGATCAAGAAAATGAGTGAAATAGGGGTTATCTTTCTGTTTGTTATAATCTCCCATGTTAGTACAGGAGATCCAGAGAGGGAGGGTTCCATGGAGGAACGGGTGATGACAAGGGGAGACAATAATAGTTACTTTGGGGGAGGTGGCAAGATGACAGAAAAAGATACGATCACTCCTTCTTATGAAATTACCAAAATCACAACTAACTGCTAAACAGTCACCTACCAACAAATTCTAGTCCCTACCAAAAAAAGATACCCTACATCCAAGACAAAGAAGAAGCCATGGCCAAACAACAGGAAGGACACAACTGTGATAAAAATCCCATAACTGCCAGCTGGGTGACTCCCAAGCTGGAGAGCAATTGTACCACAGAATTTCTCTCCCAGGAGAGAGAGTTCTGAGCCCTGTGTCAGGCTCCCCAGCCTGGGAGCTGGGCAGTGGGAGAAGGAGCCCCCCCGAGAGTCTGGCTTTGAAGGCCAGTGGGGTTTGACCACAGGAATTCCACAGACTGGGAGAAATGGAATGCAATTCTTAGAGGGTGCACACAGGGTGTCCTGCACATCAGGACACAGGGGAAAAAAAGCCATGACCTCATAAGAGAATGGGCCAGACTTACCAGCCAGTGTTGGAAGTTGTCCTGCTAATTTTGGAAGGTGGCTATGGCTCATTGATGGTGGCAGATCCGGTCAGGGCTCATTGGCATGTGACCTCTAAGAGGTATCACCTCAGACCAGTAAGGTCGGAGGGGCCATCATCAATAAATCTATAAATAATAAATGCTGGAGAGGATGTGGAGAAAAGGGAACCCCCCTATATTGTCAGTGGGAATGTAAACTGGTATAGTTACTATAGAGAACAGTATAAGGGTTCCTTAAGAAACTAAAAAAAAAAAAAAAAAATAGACCTACCTTATGATCCAGCAATCAAACTCCTGGGCATATAACCAGAAAAAAAAAAACCAAAAAACATAATTTGAAAACATATATGCACCCCAATGTCCATTGCAGCCCTATTTACAATAGCCAGGATATGGAAGTATCATATATGTCCATTAACAGAGGAATGGACAAAGAAGATGCGGTACATATATACAGTGAAATACTAGCCGTAAAGAACAGCAAAATAATGCCATTTGCAGCAACATGGATGGACCTGGAGATTATTCTATTAAATGAAGTAAGTCAGAAAGAGATATAACATATGATATCACTTACATGTGGGCTCTAAAAAAGGGGTACAAAACAGAAATAGTTACAGATATAAAAAATTAAGCAGAAAGTAAAAGTGTTAGTTGCTTAGTTGTGTTCAATTCTTTGAGACCCCATGGTTCATATCTCTGTCCAAGGAATTCTCCAGGCAAGAATACTGGAGTGGGTAGCCATTCCTTTCTGCAGGGGATCTTCCCACCCAGGGATTGAACCCAGGTCTCCTGCATTGCAGACAGATCCTTTATTGTCTGTGCCACCAGGGAAGCCCTAACTGAAGCAGGGGAGGGATAAATTGGAAAATTGAGATTGACGTATATGCACTACTATATGTATGGGCTTCCCTGGTGGCTCAGAGGTTAAAGCGTCTGCCTGCAATGCGGGAGACCCGGGTTCGATTCCTGGGTCAGGAAGATTCCCTGGAGAAGGAAATGGCAACCCACTCCAGTATTCTTGCCTGGAGAATCCCATGAACGGAGGAGCCTGATGGGCTACAGTCCACGGGGTCGCAAAGAGTTGGACATGACTGAGCGACTTCACTTTCACTTTTTCTTTCACTGCTATATGTAAAATAGACAACTAATAAGGACCTACCACATACCACAGGAAGTGTTACTGAATACTCTGTAATGGCCCATATAAGAAAAGAATCTAAAATGGAGTAGATAAGTGTGTGTGTGTGTGTGTGGGTGTGTGTTTATATATGCATATGTCAGGGGACGTTTAACAGGAGGATTCCTAGGTGCTGTTTCTCATAAATCCTCTGTTCCTTATCAGTTCCTGGCAACAGGAACGAGTGGAATGGCATGCCGCTTGCAGGGCTGAGGTCATAGGATGAAACACATGCATGAATCTCCTTCAGTAAACATTCTCCTTAAGACAAAAATGCTTAGTCACGATCCTCTTTCTTGAGATATGGATTGTCTCCTGACCTTTTGACCACTGTTAATCCCTTGTTCCCTTGATAACAGTTGCTGTATGTTTGGTTTTCTGATCTTTATCATTGTTGAAAGAAATTCCTCTGTACAACAGCCTATATATACTCACAGAAAGATCATTAAAGCACCCTTGCTCCACCAGAGGCTTGGGTCCCCGTATCTTTCTTTCTGTCTCTCTCTCTCTCTCCCTCCCTCCAGCTAATTCTCTGGAGCTTGGAAACCCGCCGAGCTCACGCTCCTGCCGGGGCTTTCAAGACCTCCTCAAGAGGGCACCCTGTGCCTTTCTGAGCAGTGCAAGCCCTGTTCTAGGGTTTTATTGGTTCTCTGCATAAACCAAGGAATATTAGCTTCTTTCTCTCTTTCACTTTCTTATCATCAACTCCGGACCACCAGGTTCTGGTCCATTTAAGGAGCACAACATGAATAGAAACTGATCTACTTTGCTATACACTTGAAATCAACAAAACATTGTAAATTGATTATTCTCCAATAAAAATTTTTAAAATGAAATTATAATACTAACACCATGCAGAAAAATTAACTCAAAATGGATTAAAGATCTAAATGTAAGACTGGATATTATAAAAGTTAGAGGAAAATATAGGTAGAACATTCTTTGACATAAATTGTAGCAATATCTTTTTTGATCTGTCTCCTAAAGTAATGGAAGTAAAAGCAAATATAAACAAATGGGATCTAATTAAATTCAAAAGCTTTTGTACAGAAAACAAAATTGGAAATCATAAACAAAATAAAAAGCAACCCACAGAATGGGAGAAAATATTTGCAAATAATGTGACCAATAAGGGATTGGTCTCCAACATTTACAAACAGCTAAAACAACTCAATATCAAAAAACAAAAAAATGAAAAATGGTTAAAAGAGCTAAATAGAAATTTCTCCAAAGAAGAAATCTAAAGAGGCATTTCTCCTCACATCAGTCAGAAGCCATCATCAAAAAATGTACAAACAGTAAATGCTGGAGAAGGTATGAAGAAAAGGAAACCCTCCTATCTTGTTGGTGGTAATGTAAATTGGTACATCCACTATGAAGAATAGCATGGAGACTATGTAGGTTCCTTAAGAAACTAAAAGTAGAGCTATCATATGTTCCAGCAATCCCACTCCTGGACATATATCTGGAGGTGAATGTGGTTTGAAAGGATACATATACTCCAGTGTTCACTGCAGCACTCTTTACAATAGTCAAGTCAAGGAAGCACCCTAAATATCCATTGACAGTTAAATGGATAAAGAAGATGTGGTATCTATATACAATGGAATATTCAGTTCAGTTCAGTTGCTCAGTCCGACTCTTTGTGAGCCCATGAATCACAGCACGCCAGGCTTCCCTGTCCATCACCAGCTCCCGGAATTTACTCAAACCCATGTCCATAGAGTCAGTGATGCCATCCAACCATCTCACTCTCTGTCGTCCCCTTCTCCTCCTGCCCCCAATCCCTCCCAGCATCAGGGTCCTTTCCAATGAGTCAACTCTTCGCATGAGGTGGCCAAAGTACTGGAGTTTCAGCTTAAGCATCAGTCCTTCCAATGAACACCCAGGACTGATCTCCTTTAGGATGGAGACATATTACTTGATATCATTTATATAAGGCATCTAAATTTTAAAAAGGATAGAAACTTACTTAGAAAAGAGAAACAGACTTAGATAATGAATTTATGGTTACCAGGGTAAAGGCTGAGGTGAGAGACAGATTAGGAGTTTGGGAATGACATGTATACACTGCTATATTTAAAACAGATAATCAAAAAGGACCTACTGTATAGCATATGGAAGTCTCCTCAGTATTCTAATAACGTGGAAGGAAAAAGAATTTGAATAAGAATAGAGACATGAAAGTGTATGACTGAATATACACATTCAGTGATTCAGTGACTAACAGAATCACTCTGCTGTATGCCTGAAACTAATACAACATTGTTAACTAGATTCAAATATAAAATTTAAAAAAATTTAAAGTTACCTTGATTAAATTTAAAGAAAGTGAAAGGAGAATGGCCTAGAAGTAGCCATGAAGAACAAGGAGGGCACCTGTTCCATTTTTTAGGAATTAATTGCTTCAGGGGAGTAAAAAAGAAGAGTTATCCCTTAAGGGAGCTGTAAAAAAAGTAACATTATCAGAAGTGAGCAAGATGTCAGATGGCAGAAATAAGTAGAGAACGTCATAGAAGAGTGGAAGATGTCTCTCTTTTTTAAACCTGTGATTGACTGTGTTCCATAGGGCACAATTAGAGTTTCTGGTATATGTTTTAATTTGATTTTGCTTATGAATTTTATTAGATATTCCAGTTGATTGCTATAAATTTCCCTGTTATTTTATAAAGCTGTTTATATATTAACCACTTACATGTGTTGCAAATATGTTTCTAGTTTTTCCTTGAACATTTATGATATTGCTAAATTCCATGAAATATGGTTTATTTGTAATATTTAATGGTCATCAAACATGTTTATTTCAAAAATATTCTCATTTGAAAGCCCATGTCCATTGCATACAATTAGCTTACTTCAGGTTTGTGAAAATAGGTATATATGAAATAGTCATTTATAATTTTGGAAATCTGATATATAACAGAAAGAGGAATCAAAGATTAAAACTGACTTTTCCCACACACTTAAGTAAATGTTTTAAAGTAATTTTTAAATAACTTACCTATTCTTTAGACTGTGATGTGTACTCATAGTAACAACCTTTTCAAAATATTTATTCTGTTTAATCAATCTGCACATCCACATATCAGTTCTACATTGTTCATGCACTATTGAATGTTAAAATTTATGGACATGTAAAATAATTGCACATATCACATTCATAACCAGTATACTGCTTTGAGTCTTTTTAAAGTTCATATTTTTTCCTGTAAAAATATACACATTCCTATACAGAGTGGATGTCTGAAAAGGCAAACATCAAAGCACTAACAGTGATTATCTCTGGATGTTAAAATATTTGTGTTTTATTTTATTTTTGCTATTTTTTCATTTTCATTCAATATTATGAGAAAATACATTTATCCTTTAAAATACCACAAACACAGGTATATACTAAACAACCATTTAAAGAGACTTTGAAAAGAGAGAAAATAACCTTTCTCTAGCTTCTCTGTGCCTCAGACAATCATGCTTGTTTCAGTTTATGAAACTCAACATGTTTCATTTTGGACAATTTCATTTTGACATTTTCAGTGCATCTTGTCTCCCATAAATATACTTTGTGTAGCTAAATCCTATTCAATTTTCATATCTCAGCTTAGGTGTTTATAGCTGTTATTTTATAGCAGTTTTCTGTCCATAACCCCATTCCAGTTTTGCATAGTGTGTGCTTTTCCTTGTTACTCCTGTGTAAAATGGTCATCAGTTAGCCAGTGTCTTCCTTTTTGATTGTCAATTCCACTGGGCTAGGGAATGTATTTGTCTAGATGCTTGGATACTTAATACAGAGGCACATCTGAGACAAGCAATATATGGTATTTTGAATAAGTGAGTGAAAAAATGGCTAGCAAAGGGCACAGTTTTACATTTTCTGTGTCTCACTAGGGATATAAGCTTGACTTAGTAACTTAGCATCTCTTGAATTTCCTCACCTAAAAAAAAAAAAAAAATTGAAGGAAGCAATCTGTTTTATTTATTTAAAGTAAATACAAAGGCATGTATGTAAGACATTTAGTCTCTGCATATAAAATGAACATCCAATTGATGATTATGCTATCATTACTTTAAAAAGTTTTCAGGAATACATCCTGTTTAAAAAAAAAAAAAAGGCCAACCACTGCAATGGAAACTACAATAGAGAATCTCTGAAAGAATGGCCACCCATTAAGGTGGGCAGATGGTATATATTAATGTTTAAAAAAATCACATTAAATCCTGAAGAAATCAAAGGAAGTGGCCAAGATGGCAGAGTTTGAAAACCTTGAAATCACCTTCCTCCATGGGCACACCAAAATTACAGGTGAATTTCATAAAATTTTAAAGAAGAGTTAACAACTATACTTTTCAAACTAAAGAGTGCTTTCAACTCATTCTATGAGACCAGAATCACCCTGATATGAAAACAGACGTACCACCACAAAAAAAGAAAATCACAGGCCAATATCACTGATGAACATAGATGCAAAAATCCTCAATAAAATGTTAGCAAATCAAATTCAATAATGCATTAAAATGATTATATATTATGATCAAGTGGGACTTACACCAAGGATGCAAGGATGCTTCAATATCTGCCAATCAATGTGAAACACCCCCATTAACAAATTGAAGAGCAAAAATGATATGATTCTCTCAATATATGCAGAAAAATCTTTTGAGACATTTTAAGATTCATTTATGATAAGAACTCTTAACATGGTGGATATCGAGGAACTTACCTCAACATAATAAAGGCCACATATGACAAATGTACATCCAGCATCATAACTCAACCATGAAAAGTTGAAAGCATTGCCTCTAAGGTCAAAAACAAACCAAGGATGTTCTCTTGCAACTTTTATTAAATATAGTATTGGAAGTCCTAGCCAGAGCAATGAGAAAAGAAAGAGAAATAAAAGGAATCCAAATTAGAAAATAAATAAAACTGTATCTGTTTATAGGTGACATTATACTATTAAAAGTTATTAGGATAAATAATTTGGTAAGATAAAAATTAATAAACATAAATATATTACATTTCTATATACTAATATTAAACAACCAAAAGATAAAACTTTTAAAATTGAATTTATAATATCACTGATAGAATGAAATATCTTAAAAAACTATTTAAATATCTAAATTTAAACAAGGAGGTAAAACTCTATTCTCTGAAAAATGTGAGATACGGTTGGAAGAAACTGAGAATGACAGAAATAAATGGAAAATAGGTGCACATAGATTGAAATAATTAATAATGTTAATGATGAACATAGTAACTTATAGACTCAATGTATCCATTTCAAAGTACCAATGGTACCTTTCATAGAACTTGAGAAAATAATTCTAAAGTTTGTAAAGAATCACAAAGCCCTCAAATAGCCAAAACAATATTGATAAAGAACAAAGGTGGAGGTATTATGCTCTCTAATATCAAACTATTTATACTACATTCTATGATAATCAAAGCATTATGGTATTGTCACCAAAAATGGACACATAGATCAATGGAACAGAATAGAAAGTCCAGAAATAAGCCTATGCATACTCATCTCACATGCTAGTAAAGTAATGCTCAAAATTCTCCAAGCCAGGCTTCAGCAATACGTGAACCATGAACTTCCAGATGTTCAAGCTGGTTTTAGAAAAGGCAGAAGAACCAGAGATCAAATTGCCAACATCTGCTGGATCATGGAAAAAGCAAGAGAGTTCCAGGAAAAAAAAAACATCTATTTCTCCTTCATTGACTATGCCAAAGCCTTTGACTGTGTGGATCACAATAAACTGTGGAAAATTCTGAAAGAGATGGGAATACCAGACCACATACCTGCCTCTTGAAAAACCTGTATGCAGGTCAGGAAGAAACAATTAAAACTGGACATGGAACAACAGACTGGTTCCAAATAGGAAAAGGAGTACATCAAGGCTGTATATTGTCACCCTGCTTATTTAACTTATATGCAGAGTACATCATGAGAAACACTAGTCTGGAGGAAGCACAAGCTGGAATCAAGATTGCCGGGAGAAATAACAACAACCTCAGATATGCAGATGACACCACCCTTATGGCAGAAAGTGAAGAAGAACTAAAGAGCCTCTTGATGAAAGTGAAAAAGGAGAGTGAAAATGTTGGCTTAAAGCTCAACATTCAGAAAACTAAGATCATGGGATCCGGTCCCATCACTTCATGGCAAATAGATGGGGAAACAGTGGAAAACAGTGGCTGACTTTATTTTTCTGGGTTCCAAAAACACTGCGGATGGTGATTGCAGCCATGACTTTAAAAGACGCTTACCCCTTGGAAGGGAAGTTATGACTGACCTAGAAAGCATATTAAAAAGCAGAGACACTACTTTGTCAACAAAGGTCCATCTAGTCAAGGCTATGGTTTTTCCAGTAGTCATGTATGGATGTGAGAGTTGGACTATAAAGAAATCTGAGCACCAAAGAATTGATGCTTTTGAACTGTAGCATTGGAGAAGACACTTGAGAGTCCCTTAGACTGCAAGGAGATCCAACCAGTCCACCCTAAAGGAGATCAGTCTTGGGTGTTCATTGGTAGGACTGATGTTGAAGCTGAAACTCCAATACTTTGGCCACCTGATGCAAAGATATGACTCATTTGAAAAGACCCTGATGCTGGGAAAGATTGAGGGCAGGAGGAGAAGGGGATGACAGAAGATGAGATGGTTGGACGGCATCACTGACTCAATGGACATGGGTTTCAGTGGACTCGGAGTTGGTGATGGCCAGGGAAGTCTGGTGTGCTGCAATTCATGGTGTCACAACGAGTTGGACATGACGGAGTGTCTGAACTGAACTGAATGTATAAAGAAGGCTGAGTGCTGAAAAATTGATACTTTTGAATTGTGGTCTTGGAGAAGACTCTTGAGAGTCCCTTGGACAGCAAGGAGATCAAACCAGTCAATCTTAAAGGAAGTCAGCCCTGAATATTCACTTGAAGGACTGATGCTGAAGCTCTGATTAATACTTTGGCCACCTGATGTGAAGAGCCAACTCAATGGAAAATACTCTGATGCTAGGAAAGATTGAGGGCTGGAGGATAAGTGGGTGACAGAGGACGAGGTGGTTGATGGCATCACTGACTCAATGGATATGAGTTTGAGTAATCTCTGGGAGACAGTGATGTACAGGGAAGCCTGGCTTGCTGCAGTCCATGGGGTTGCAAAGAGTTGGACATGAGTTAGCAACTGAATAACAAGTAGTCACAGAATACCTTATAATTTCAATTATGTAGCATCTAAAAAACAAAGGATAAAAACAAGCATAACAAAACAAATAAGATTCACAGGTACAGAAAACAAGACTGATTGCTGCCAGAGGAGAAAGACATGGTGAGGTAAAGTGAATAGGTGAGGGAGATTAAGAGGTATAAACTTCCAGTATCAAATAAGTCAGGGGTTTTAATGCACAGCATAGGGAAATATTCAATAATATTGTAACAACTCTGCATGGTGACAGATGGTAGTTAGACCTTTTGTGGTTATGATTTTGTAATGTATAAGAGTATCAAATCACTGTCATATAACTGAAATTTATATAATATTGTAAGTCAAATATACTTCAATAGAAACAAACAAAAGCAAATGAATTAAAGCTTAAACATAAGGCCCGAAACCATAAAAGGACTTGCTGGATAGCATAGCAAACTCTGATCGATATTCTGTAATGACCTAAACGGGAAAAGAACTTGAAAAAGAATAGATAAATGTATAACAGGATCAATTTGCTATACACCTGAGACTAACACATTATAAATTAACTATACTCCAATATAAAATAAAACTTAAACATAGGCAGTAAGCTTCTTGACATGGGTCTTGGTAATACTTTTTGGGATTTGTCTCCTCAGACAAGGGAAACAAAAGTTGAAATAAACTAATAGGAGTAGATCAAACTAAGAAGCTTTTGTACAGGGAACAAAACTATCTAAAAAAAAAAAAAAAAAAAAACCAAAAGGTAACCTACTGAATGGGAGGAAATAGTTGAATACAACATACCTGATATTCACAATATACAAAGAACTCATACAACTCTTCATCAAAAAAAAAAAAAAAAAAAAGAAAGAAAGAAAATAATCAAAAGTGGGCAGAGGATGTGAATATATATTTTACCCAAATAGACATAAGAATGGCCAACAGACAAAAAAGATGCTTAACATTACTAATCGTCAGGGAATTAAAACCACAGTGAGATGCCACTTCATACCTTTCAGAATGGCTATCATTAAAAAGACAAGTAACAGGTGTTGATGAGGATATAGAGAAAAGGGAACCTTTATGCACTGTGGGGTTATAAATTGGTGCATCCAGTATGGAAAATTGTATGGTGGTTCCTCACAAAATGAAAACTGCCATATGATACAGCAGTTTCACATCTGAGGATTTACCTGAAAGAAACTAAAAACACTAATGTGAAAAGATATGTGTACCCCTGTGTTAATTGGAGCATTATTGATAGTAGCCAGGATATGAAAGCAACTTGTGCCCATCGATAGATGAATTAATAAAGAAGATATGCATGTGTGCATACACATGTACATACAATGGAATAGTGTATATATTCAACCATATAATAAAAAATAATGTGCCATTTGTGACAATGTGGATAGATCTATATGTCGTATATTAGTGAAATAAGTCAGAGAAAAACAAATAGTGTATGATCTTACTTACATGTGGACAATTAAAAGCAAAGGAAACAAAAGAAAATGAAAAGTGACTCACAGATACAGAGAACACGCAGATGATTGCCAAAGGGGAGGAGAGTAGGGATGATGAAATAGTAAAGGGAATTTAGGAGTACAAATCTCCAGTTATAAAATAAATAAACCAGAGCAATGTAACATGACATAAATAATATGATCGATAATACTGTAATAACTTTGTATGGGGACAGATGATTACCGGGTTTATTGTGGCGATCATTTCTTAGTGTATAGAAATGTCAAATCACTACGTAGTACACATAAAACTAACATAATATTGTATGTCAACTATATTTCTACTTAAAAAATATGAATTAATGTCTCAGCATAATGTTTTGACTATCTGCAACAGTGTTTAACAACCTAAAAGTGAAATAAGTGCATCTTTAATGAGGGTTGACAAATGGTGGAATGTTAGTATAGCACAAACTTCTGCAGCTGAAGGTCAGGTGGTGGGGTGTCTTTGGTAGAATTCAAGTACAGTTTATGTCGGAGAGAAAAGTAACAGGATCAGACAAAGATTCAGTTCAGTCATTCAGTCCTGTCTGACTCTGCGATGCCATGGACCACAGCATGCCAGACATCTCTGTCCATCACCAAGTCCTAGGGCTTACTCAAACTCATGTTCATCAAGTCGGTGATGCCATCCAATGATCTTGTCCTCTGTCGTCCCCTTCTCCTCCCGCCTTCAATCTTTCCCAGCATCAGGGTCTTTTCCAATGAGTTGGTTCTTTGCATCAGGTGGCCAACATATTGGAGTTTCAGCTTCAACATCAGTCCTTCCAGTGAATATTCAGGACTGATTTCCTTTTGGATGGACTGGTTGGATCTCCTTGCAGTCCAAGGGACTCTCAAGAGTCTTCTCCAACACCACAGTTCAAAAGCATCAATTTTTTGATGCTTGCTCTTTGGAAGAAAAGCTATGACCAACCTAGACAGCATATTAAAAAGCAGAGACATTACTTTCCAAAAAGTCCATCTAGACAAAGTTATGGTTTTTCCAGTAGTCATGTATGGATGTGAGAGTTGGACTATAAAGACAAAGATTGAAGACATACAAAAACAGAAAGAGGCTGAAGCAGTATCAGAGAATGTGAAGCCTTCTAATTGCATCCATAGATAATTATAAACCACACTATTGCATAGGTTTTCATTAAGATTTTATCTGAGGGGGAAAAAACAGAATAGCAGGATAGAAGGCAAAAAAAGAAACATCTTACAAAATGTTATTGTTAATAGAGTTTATGTTGTTTCCAAATTCAGACTTTGAAAGGTGATTTTTATCACATAAATTTCATGTCTAATTAATTTCAGTTAACCCATGACTTCTTGTCACTCTGCCTCCCGCTCCACCCCAATCACTCATTTTAATAAACTAACTGAAGGAAAGTATAAAATTATAAGCCAAATTGTGTCATGATGCAGGTTCTGTTTAAAATAAACAACAAAAACAGCAAACAGGGTGCTTTGGTATTTTTTGTAACTTTCTGTTACAACTTCTCATTATATTTTAGACATACTTTGGCAATTTACATTTTTTTATACAAATAACATTTTAACTTGTAAATAGTTCTTGGAAATAAGAGAGTCATTTTTACAATCACTTTTGTAAAGTGATAGGTTGATCAAAGTTTTCTTTAATATAAAAGCTTCTCAAATTTAGGGGTTTCCCTGGTGGTTCAGACAGTAAAGATTCTGCCTATAATGTGGAGACCCAGATTTGATCCCTGGGTTGGGAAGATCCTCTGGAGAAGGAAATGGCAACCCACTCCAGTATTCTTGCCTGGAAAATTTCATGGACAGAGAAGCCTGGCAAGCTCAGTCATGGTCCATGGGGTCACAAAGAGTCAGACACAGTTGAGTGACTAACACTTAAACTTGTCAAATTTTAAGCTTGAGCAGTTGAGGTATATCCATTAAGCATTTTTATTTCTGTGTGATATCTATAATTACTTTTGTTACTTCAATTATCATAGGAATTATGAACCATGATTTATAACTTTTTGTGAGATTTCAGATAATATGTATATTCAAGTAACTTTCTATTACTTTGAACATATAGATTTATGATACGATAAAATTATTTGGGTTATCATTAAATGTAGTTAGTTGAAGTTATCAATTTAAAAAATTTGCTCTAACGTAAAAGAAGCAAATGTTAAGATACTGACAAGCTATTTTTCCAAAATTAAGAGTTCCTCTCAGTACTTGCCTTGGTAAAGATAACCATGTAAAATCTAAACAGATCTAATTGCTTAGCTTTTGACAAAAACAGTAATGGTATACTGGCAGACTTAACTGAATTACAGCCCTCAGTTGTTGCATGTTTTCTCAAAATGAAAGTCTTTTAAATGTTTGAAAAAGGTATTTGAAAGTTATCCTTCAGTGGAACATGTTTATGTTAAAATATATATATGTGTGTGTGTATGTACGTACAATCATGGGGTTATAAAAGGTTAGCAGAAGAAAGGACCTAAGAGATTATCTAATCCACTCCTGTGCTTTAATAGAGAATAAATAGATATCAAAAAACAAAAATGGAATGACTTTCAAATATCAGATTTCTGTCTTAACATATTATTTTTCAATTTTTGTAATTTTCTTTTCTTTTCATCCCTCCACACTCCTACCTTTTAATCCTATGTTCTTTATTTCTTCAAATAGTGGAGAACACCTTTTTTTCATTGAGTACTGTTAGGATAAACAAAGATGAATAAGACACAGTAAATATTTCTACATATGTCTGCAAAATATTTGGCAGTGTTTGTCAAGATTATAGATGCAAATCAACAGTTTCTGACTCATCAGTATATCACTTGTAAATATACCAATATATTCTACCGATCTAATCACTGCAATGTCTACACAATAATAATTAAAGTTTATTGTTGTTTGAGTAAAGACTAGTGTGGCAGACTAAAATGACCACAGATTCTTTAACAGTCCTCCTATATAGAAGTAAGAAATGTATTCCTTTCTCCTTGAATCTATCATGACCTGTGACCTATCCAGTAGAAACTGGTGGAAATGATATTGTGTTAGTTTGGAAGTTTACCTATCAAAAAGGGTGGGAAGCGCCCACTTTGGAATCATGAAGCTTTGAGCTGTTTTATAAGAGGGCCAATTACCATACTTGAGGTACCCTATGCAGAAGCCCCAAAACCACTCTGTAGAGGGACCCACTGAACCCATTTTTCCAAGTATCTTCACCAAGAGACCAGACATGTCAGAACATCCATTTTGTATCATCCAGTCCAGCCTGGCATCAGCTAAGTCTTACCAAATAACCTCAGTTTTTACAATATGGACCAGAAAAATCACCTACCTGTATCCTGTGCATATTCATTATCCACAAAATGGTGAGATACAATAAAATCATTGGCATTTTAGCCTGTTTTTTGACTTTTAGGATAGTTTTTTTATGCAATAGTAGATAACTGGAGAAATTGGAAACAAGGTGTCTATAATTAAATAAGCAATTATACACAGAATGGGTCTGTCCTTAATGCTCAGCATGCTATGATCTGTGAGATAAATGCAAACAATGAGCTATAAAATATTAATATATACCTGCTCAAGACATCATCCTATGTAGCTATATACTACACCTATAATGTTAAAGGGATACTGTATCTGAAATGGTGCCCCCTCCCCAAACTGGTATCAGTGCTTGACTTTGTGTGGAGAAAATAAGGAAATAAATGTTATAACATTAGACTGTTTGCTGCGCTGTATTACACATTCAGTAAAAGTCAACTGGAAAAAAAGAGAACAAAGATGATAATTGTATGGTTCTGATTTTGCTTAGTCTTAGACTGCTTAGTCTTCTTGGTGTCTAGGGTCCTATAAGAGTTTTAGAACTTGTCTTTAGGGCCCTTTATAGAATATTAGAATGATCACACAGTATTAGTGACTTAGCAAAATGTTTCATGAGCTGCCACTGAAATCTGAGGCTAAATTCCTTGCTGAGCAGATCTGGCCCTAAAAGAGATGTACAAATTCAGAACATCAGGTTTGCATTTCCAATCATCCTCCATACCCCATACCGCATGTATAATGAAAGATGATTACGCAGTCACTGGCAACACAGCTGGGAAGTGTTCTCTTGAATAAGATTTTTGTTCTCTTCTTATTTCAAAACAGCCTTTGTTTGCATGATATCTTACATAGAACAGATGGTCTCAAAAGTTAAATTTGACCATGAATACCACATTAGCTGTCATGTAACTAGGGAAAGACAATTATAAACAAGAACTTCTTTTTAAAATGTTTCATTTATTTTACTGTTATATGTGTATGTTTGTATTTGGTGAAGAAAGTATTTAGCAAATATGGTTTATTTCTGTTTTATAACTCATTATTGCCTTATTTTATTTATGACCATTCAAATTCAAATAAGGATGCATCTCAAGCGTTATTAATATGCAATAGGGTACTGCAATCATATCACTAGCACAGAAAAAGAGAAGAAAAGTTTTTCTTATTGTTTTCCAACTAGAGAGTCAATATAAGCAGATGTTCTATTTTTGACTTGCCAAGGAAATTATCACTTTTCGAAGAGATACATACAGAGTTGAAATATCCTCCAGTCATTGAAAAAATAATTCTCAGCATGGCAGTGAGCTGTGAAGAGGCAAACGTTTGGAAATGGGATGACCACCTAATATATATATATATATTTTTTGCATTAAGTCTACAGAATTTATGCCAGCCTTCTCTTTAGTAGTTTTCTGTTCTGGTGTTCATCCATTGACCTTATTTTCAGGGGTGGGGTGCAATCATTTTAAAGAAATGAGACTATAGGAAGAAAACAAGGATCACAGTAAAAACAAAAATAAAGAAAAAGTGGAAAAGATTTAGAAAATTTCAAAATAAACCACATAGAGAAAACTTTAGGAATAATCATATAGTAGATCTAACAATCCAAAAATATCCTTTTGCCTACATGGTTAGGATATGATCACACAAGTTTTTCTGCTGCCATCTTTACTTTAACTTACTGTTCCTTCTATAGTTTGCTCTTTATCAGTACTGGGGAGTAGTGTAACATAGGAGTAACAACTCCGAATCCAAAGCAAGACTCCTGGCTGCCAAGCTTTACAGTTTCCTATATGAGTATCCTTTGACATGTTGTTTCATCTCTTTATCTTGTAGCTTTGGATCTTTTAAAGTAGAAAAATAATAATATCTTCATTATAGAAAGCACGCAAGGATTAGAAGAGTTGATACTTGCAAAGAATATAGAACTGTAAGTAAGCACTCACATGTTGTTAACAACTGTCTTCATTCATTAATCAGAGATAAACAAAGATATCCACTGCTGCCATTTCTGTATTTGCCTTGTCTAGTTGTGTGCAGTTACTCAAATGATTCTTCATGAAGGAAAAAAAAAAACAAACAACTGTTACCCTTCCAGGTAACACCCCCATATAATGCAATATCCTGTCAAATACTTACATGTAACCATATATCTAGCTTTGGCTAACATTGCACTGGTTAATATTTAAAATATGCTATTTTTAATGAAAGAGCTGTGCCATGACAATCACTTACACTTTAAATTAGTTATGAAATACCATTCACTTATTGATTGATTGAATCAATATATTGATATTAAACATCCACCACATTCCAGAAATTATGCTGTCCTCTGTGGTTACAGACATACCTAAATGGCCCTAGCTTGATGGCGCTCATTATGTACCAGAGGAAACAGATCATAAAACTAAACAAACATATAATACACGGTGGTAAGTGTTCTTCCTGTCTTATGACCTAAGTAATATAGGACTAGAGAAGAAGGAACATTTAAATCCACAGTAGAAGAGAGGGGAGTAGTGCAGTGTGCTCGACACATTACAGACACAAGGACCTTCAAGACTTAAGTGGAAAACCACATGTGAATAAGATTTAAGGGACACGCTATGGTAGGAAATACGAGTAGCAGAGAGTTTGATAGTAAAGTGTCTGAGATCTGTGATAAACAGTTTCACTGTTATTTTTAAGTAAAGGAGAAGTTCAAAAGATTGCCAAAGAAATTAATAGAATCTGTGGTTAAAATGCAGTTAAAATTCCTTGAATTTGTGTGTTTCTTGATGATTATGTTATTGATAATGCTGCAAAGTAAAATAATACCTGTGTTCTAGTTATTTTGACAGAACCACTTGTTAGCTTGTGCTCTACAGGTTAAAATCTGTATTAAAAGGCATTAATCAATTACTGCAACATGGAATGCATACATGCACATATAATGAATGATACAGCTTCTTTAGGTCTTGGCAATTTTCTGAACTATGGATGCCCTAAGACATTAGCAAGGAAGAAGAGTGAAGTTTGAGAATTCATCTTTCTTCTGGAAAGAATAGTGCCGCAACTATAATACCACATTACCTTTTAAACTGGAGTCATACCTGTTCACCTTGATATTCATTTTTAAAATAATAGAGTAAAAATAAAACCGTTTTCATGAAAAAGATAAACTGAAATATAGCAAAGACAAAATCATATTCTACTCCAAAATTTTGTTTCAAAGTCATAAATCATGTAGCTAGTTCAGTTCTGTATCTTTGACCTTGTGCAGTGTCAAAATCCAGGCTAAGTCTGCCTCTGAGATGGAGTCATGCTCCATAAGTTTCCCTAGTGTTTATACTTCCATTTGCATCATGCGGTGAAGCTGTGTAAGAGGTATGTTGGCATTCTCTTTGAAACATTTATGTACATTTACAGTTAGTTCAAAGGAAAAAGATTAAAGCACTAACAATAAAATAATGTAAACATTTATTCAAACATTATTTCTGTTTATGTTTAACCCCAAAATAGACATTTTCTGAAAATTTCTAGTATCTCTCAAACAATGCTCAGAAACAAGATAACTAAAAATAATGAGAGCAATGACATTAACAATAAATTAAATATTTACTACTTATTTACATATATATTTTATCTTAATACTGTCTACTTTGTAAAGCTACTGTTACTACATTTATTGAATTCAACAATATTAATTATTGGTCTGGCTAAAAAAGTTCATTCAGGCTTTTCCGTTATAGGAAAACCCAAATGAACTTTTTGGCCAAACCAATGTATGAAAATTAGATTATAAATGAGTCAAAAAATACCTTAATATACCTAAAAGCTGAGTAAAACAATCTCTTAGATGCTAAATATTTGCACCTATACCGTATATAAGGTATCATAATCTACACATTAAAAATTCATTAAATTAAATGCATGTAATTTCCCATGGGCAATACAGATATAACATTAAAATGCTTGATAATATAATACAAATACAAGTAATACTGTTTGATAATAGTGAAATATTTGAAATGTAACACTAACTTCAGCATTCAGAAATATAGATCAAAATAAAACCTTAAAATCTCACTGTAGATATAAAAACATGCTATTCTAAAAATTATATCAATAATAATATGGAACAAAAAGATCACATAATTTGGTTTCTTGCATCTGATATAATTGCTCATGTGAAATAATTAGATAGGGAGCAACCTCTAATACTGGACAGAGATTTTATCATTTTCTTTAGCTAATCATCTGGTTCATCACAAAATGACATAAGTTGTTGAAGAGACCTTTTGACATTGTTCAGTCCCCATTTATGTATATTTTTAAATCACCATAGACTCTGAATGCAGAGTTGCAAAGAATAGCAAGGAGAGATAAGAAAGCCTTCCTCAGCGATCAATGAAAAGAAATAGAGAAAACAATAGAATGGGAAAGACTAGAGATCTCTTTAAGAAAATTAGAGATACCAAGGGAACATTTCATGCAAAGATGGGCTCAATAAAGGACAGAAATGGTATGGACCTGACAGAAGCAGAAGACATTAAGAAGAGGTGGCAAGAATACACAGAAGAACTATACAAAAAAAGATCTTCTTGACCCAGATAATCACGATGATATGATCACTCACCTAGAGCCAGACCTTCTGGAATGTGACGTGAAGTGGGCCTCAGGAAGCATCACTACAAACAAAGTTAGTGTAGGAGAAGGAATTCCAGTTGAGCTACTTCAAATCCTAAAAGATGATGCTGTGAAAGTGTTGCACTCAATATGCCATCAAATTTGGAAAACTCAGCAGTGGCCACAGGACTGTAAAAGGTCAGTTTTCATTTCAATGCCAAAGAAAGGCACTGTCAAAAAATGCTCAAACTACTGCACAATTGCACTCAACTCAAAGGCTAGTAAAGTAATGCTCAAAATTCTCCAAGCCAGGTTCAGCAATATATGAACCGTGAACTTTCAGATGTTCAAGCTGGTATTAGAAAAGGCAGAGGAACCAGAGATCAAATTACTAACATGCACTGGATCATCAAAAAAGCAAGAGCGTTCCAGAAAAACATATATTTCTGCTTTATTGACTATGCCAAAGCCTTTGACTGTGTGGATCACAATAAACTGTGGATAATTCTGAAAGAGATGGGAATACCAGACCACCTGACCTGCCTCTTGAGAAACCTATATGCAGGTCAGGAAGCAACAGTTAGAACTGGACATGGAACAGCAGACTGATTCCAAATAGGAAAAGGAGTATGTCGAGGCTGTATATTGTCACCCTGCTTATTTAACTTATATGCAGAGTACATCATGAGAAATGCTGGGCTGGAGGAAGCACAAGCTGGAATCAAGATTGCCGGGAGAAATATCAATAACCTCAGATATGCAGATAACACCAACCTTATGGCAGAAAGTGAAGAAGAACTAAAGAGCCTCTTGATGAAAGTGAAAGAGGAGAGTGAAAAAGTTGGCTTAAAGCTCAACATTGAGAAAACTAAAATCATGACATCCAGTCCCATCACTTCACAGCAAATAGATGGGGAAACAGTGGAAACAGTGGCTGACTTTATTTTGGGGGCTCCAAAATCACTGCAGATGATGATTGCAGCCATGAAATTAAAAGACACTTACTCCTTGGAAGGAAAGTTATGACCAACCTAAGTGTAAGTAAGTTAAGTGTAGTCGCTCAGTCGTGTCCGACTCTTTGCAACCCTGTGGACTGTAGCCCACAAGGCTCCTCTATCCATGGGATTCTCCAGGCAAGAACACTGGAGTGGGTTGCCATTTCCTTCTCCAACCTAGACAGCTTATTAAAAAGTAGAGACATTACTTTGACAACAAAGGTCCATCTAGTCAAGGCTGTGGTTTTTCCAGTAGTCATGTATGGATGTGAGAGTTGAACTTATTATAAAGAAAGCTGAGCACCGAAGAATTGATGCTTTTGAACTACGGTGTTGGAGAAAATTCTTGAGAGTCCCTTGGACTGCAAGGAGATCCAACCAGTCCATCCTAAAGGAGATCAGTCTTGGGTGTTCATTGGAAGGACTGATGTTGAAGCTGAAACTCCAATACTTTTGCTACCTGATGCGAAGTGCTGACTCATTTGAAAAGACCCAAAGGGCAGGAGGAGAAGGGGATGACAGAGGATGTGATGGCTGGATGGCATCACTGACTCAGTGGACACGAGTTTGGATGAACTCCGGGAGTTGGTGATGGACAGGGAGGCCTGGTGTGCTGCGATTCATGGCATTGCAGAGTCGGACATGACTGAGCGACTGAACTGAACTGAACTGAACCATAGACTCAGATGTACGTAACCAATTTGAACAAAAATTGATCAAATCACTGAGGATATTTCAACTATAAGATATGTTGGGAAATTCACACACTTCTTAAAAACATAGACAAGATTTCTTGATTTCTTTGTGTTGTTCACTTACAATTAATAAAATTGGGAATTAAATTGGTATTTTAATAGTTTAGGTATTAACTAACTTGTGAACAGCTGCAGTAAAACTGAAGAATCAAGAAAACGACTTATGATGATATTTAGAAGGTCAATTCTAGTTTTCCTTGCTCTCTATGAGAGATAAATATTGAAAATGTCCTCTATTTCTGAAGCTAGTATTAAGAAATATAACATACAAGGTCTCATACTTGATAGAGATTTAATTCTTCTCATTTTCTAATCATGTATTGTTTCAGATAAAATTTAAATCGTGCTTTTCCTTGTTTTAGAATAGCAAATTCATTTTTTTAATCCCTGAAAATATATTTTCCGTTATTATTACATTCTTCTATTTCATACCTTCAGAGAAGAGCAGCAATCATTAAGGCTTAGTTTGATTTAGTTTGATTTGGTTTTCTGTCATAAGTGTAAGGTATAAGAATGCTTTGCAGCATAGCTATAAAGTGCACCAACTGATTAAAGTAGCAGTTGTTTTTGCTATAAATAGTATTCTCTAGCAGCTCAGGAGTTCTGCAAATGACATTTACCCTACTAGAGTAATAAAGAGAATAGTCATGTACTGGAAAATTTACATCGCATTAAAAAAAAATGGTAAATTCTAAATTAAGTTAGTGTTGAAACTTTCTACTTTCTTTTTATTTTTTTCCATTAAAAAATGTACTTGGTATGACAGAGGTTGCTGTCTAAGAAATTAGTATTCAAAAAATGTCTCTGTGCTTACTTAGCTGCCTCAACACTTTAGTACTAAAGTTAAAAATAAGAAGTAATAAAAACCAAATGAGATTGTTCAGTAGGTACAGCTGGTCACTATTATAGAATCACAGTGTGAGCAGTATTGCTCACAAAGTATTTCTGGGTCAGCTTTGGACATTTTTGTTACAAGTATCCCCACTACTGAGTATCAAATAACATGCTGATTCTATAAAGCAGCCAGTTTTAAGATTACAGATATCAGTGTTAGCAATGTTTCCATATTATTGAAAAGATCCTAATTGAAGCCTAGTTATCCAGAATAGAAGGGAAAAAAAAGAAAAAAGGTCATTAGGGGCTTCATAATTTTTGATTTCTTGTTGATGGTAAGTTTTATTTCTACAGTGAGGAAAATTGCAGCTATAATGCTGATTCCACTTCCACCAAGATAAGAATTGCATTTGATTGGAAGTCATTGCCTCCGAAATTATTTCTAACCTTAGGTCAACAGTTTCATACAGTCTGCTCGCTGGAGGGTATGTCTTAGTTGCCTGATTAGACCACATTACCTAGATACACCTTGGAAGTGACTGAACACTTAACCCTCTGGTGTTTAAATTGTTTTGCAGAATAACAGACTATAAATAAATATAGCTATTATTATGCTATAAAAGAAAACTATCAAACTGAGCACATTTTTCTGCATAAATATTCAAAACAAAAGCAATCTAGAGTCAATATTTGCTCAAAACTTTTGTGTAGCATTTTGCTTAAAGTTGACAGTGGAAGAAAATCCATAGATGTCGTATTGTAATCAACTACACATTCTTTGGAACACTAGTGCACGTCTTGGAGATAGGTAATAAGATAGGTAGGATACCATTTACTAAGCCAATAGAAGGATTTCTCTTCCAGATAGAGAGAGGAAATATATTTTTGAATATTTCTCCCAGTAAGTACAACTAAGACCCTAGACATGTAAAAACAACCTAAGAAGACTTTGAAAAGGAAAGACTAGATTGGCTAAGGACTTTGCAAACCAATGAAAGCCACACTGGTATATATCCTAGGTGTTGTTTTTGCCACGTGACTCCCAGACTTGGTACTTAAAGGAGCTAGCAATGGAGAAGTGCTAATGGGAGCAATTAAAAGCCTTCAGAATTCCTGCTTTCTTTAGCTTTGGCCAGGAAAGGGAAAGCCTAGAAAGACAGACGTCTTGTTAACAACTGCTGAATTGCAGACAAACAGCACAGGAAATAATGGTCCCACTCCAACCCATGCCACTAAAGACAGAGGCAAGATTTCCACCCCTCACAAAGTTACAATGCAGCTCTCCAATTCACCTTCCCCCTACCCATTCTCTAGTGGTGTCTGAGAGGGCTGCAAACTAAAAAGAAAGCAAACTAAGGTTGAAAGTTAAAACTGAAGTTGAAACTAAAGTTGAAAGAGAAAGCAAACTAAAGTTGAAAGCAGTGAGAGAGAGAGAAAACCTCATCTATTAGGGAAAAGGTTCAAATGAAAACAAATTTCTCATTAGAAACCATGGAGACTAGAAGGAAGTAATACATCATTTTTCAAGCCCTTAAAGAAAAGAAATGGCAACCCAGGGTTCCCTATCAATTTAAAATATCCTTCAGGAATGAAAATGAAATCAATATGTTTCAGATAAAGAATATGTGTGAAAATGTGTTGCCAGGAAACTCAGGACACTTGGAACATCAAAAAGGAATAAAGTACAATAAGAAAAAAAAAGTAAGGATAGGTAAATAGATATTCCTTCTTTTGACCTTTCTAAATTTTCCTTACTGGTTGAAGCAAAAATTATAGCAATGTCTGACTTAGTTTTAAAAGTGTTAGAATAAATATTTGAGATAATTTTATTGTAAAAGGAAAAGCAAAGGAAGGGTGAAAGGTAAGGTTTAACTCCAAAATTATAGCAACAATAGATTCTAATATAACATAATGTAACACCACACATTGTGTCTGGTATAATTTAATATTACCCATCAAATCTGATATACTGTAATACTATAAATAAACCACTAGAAAGTCTAAAGGGAGATAGACCAGAAAAAAAACATTATAAATGAAAATGGCATTCTACAAAGTGTTAAAGGAACCCACAGGATGGTGGGAAAAGGGGTGGCAGGGGAACAAAGGGACCAAAATATTCATTAAAAACAGAAAAATCAAAAACAATTATGCTTACATTCTCAACAAAAAATAGTTTCTATTAAGTGTAAACAGTTTAAATATACCAACATAGAGATTAGCAAAATGGATTTAAAATATGTCCCAAATATTATATATACTGCTTACAAGAAATTCACTTCAAATAGTAAAAAAAAAAAAAAAAAAAAATAGGTTAAAAGTAAAAGGATGGAAAAGATGTATCATGCAAATGTTCATTCAAAGAAAGCAGGAATACTTTCACTGATACCTCTTTAGAGCAAAGAAAATTATCAGATACAGAGAGGGACTTTATATAATGATAGAAGGGTCAGCCCATCAAAAATAATTTTCTGTCTTAAATATCCATGCACCAAACAACGGAGCTGCAAAATATGAGAAGCAGGGGGAAAAGTAACACAAGTGAACAGTTCAATCTGATATGAATTATTTAGATAATCAGAGGGAAGATTTGATACACACAAGGGCAAGGCGGTATAAAAATGGAGCTTAGAGAGGTTTGAAGATGCTAGCCTTGAAAAGAAGGAAACTATAATAAAGAAAAGTAATCAATGAAATTAAAAACAGGAAAAATAAAATGTGGGGTAGAAAATGAACAGATTCTTCAAAGAAGAGAGAAATTACCACTATCAGTAATGAGATGGAGTGATATCTTCAAAGACACTATAGACATCAAAATGATATTAAAGGAGCAATATAAAAAGTTCTGGGGCTGCCCAGGTGGTTTAGTAGTAAAGAATCTGCTTGTCAGTGCAGGAGATTCAGGCAATGTACGTGTGTTCGATGCCTTGGTTGGGAGGATGCCCTGAAGTAGGAAATAGCAACCCATTCCAGCATTCTTGCTGCAAAATTCCATGGACAGAGGAGGCTGGTGGCCTACAGTCCATGGGGTCACAATGAGTCAGACAGGAGTGAGAATACACACACACACACACAAAATTCTATATATGTAAATTTCACAGCTTAGGTGAAATAGACCAAGTCTTCAAAGTAAAAACTAACACAGATCACCTAAAATGATACAGATAACTTGAATAACCTTGTACCTATTAGAGGAAATTAATTTGTAATTAATAAAACTACCAAAAAAACCACAAAAAAACGCAAAACTCCAGACCTAGACAGCTTCATTAGGGAATTTGGTTAAATCATTAAAGAATTAAGACTAATGCTGTACAACCTCATTTACAGAGCACAAGAGGAAGAGACATTTCACAAATCACTAATAAATCTAGTATTATCCTGATACCAAATAAGACAAAGACAGTTTAAAAAAGAAAATTATGGATTAATATTCCTAATATAAATGCAAAAATTGTTATGAAATATAAGACAATCAAATTCAAATATATTATGTATAGATATATTATTTTACACCATGAAAATAATGAGGTTTACTTTAGGAGTACAAGACTTGTTCTCTATTTAAAATCTCAATCCATGTATGGTATAGAAGAAAAATTAAATGGTCATATCAACTGATGAAGAAAAAGTATTTGATAAATTCAATTGACCCAGTATAAAGTCTCAGAAATATAGGGATAGAAGAAGATGTCCTCTGTTGATAAATGGCTTTTACAAAAAAACAACCAAAAAAAAAAAAAACCCTACAATTAATGTGCTTAATTAATTGCAATTAACAAACTGCTTTTTCCTCTGATCTGTTATTCTAAATAGTGCTCTTATTTGCAAAGCAGAAATAGAGACACAGACATACAGATGTCAGTGGGGGAAGAGGGGCTAGTGAGATGACTTCAGAGATTGGAATTGACATATATATATACACTACTATATTAAAAAAAGTATAACTAATGAGAACCTATTGTATAGCACAGGGAACTCTAATCATGACTGGTGACTTAAATGGGAAGGAAATCCAAAAAAAAGGGACATATGTATATATACATACATATATATATATATATATATATGGCTGATTCACTTTGTTGCACAACAAAAGCTGTCACAGCAGTATAAAGCAATTATCAGTTCAGTTCAGTCCCTCAGTCATGTCTGACTCTCCGCGACCCCATGAACCACAGCATGCCAGGCCTCCCTGTCCATCACCAACTCCCAGAGTCCACCCAAACCCATGTCCACTGAGTCAGTGATGCCATCCAACCATCTTATCCTCTGTCATTGCCTTCTCCTCCTGCCCTCAATCTTTCCCAGCATCAGGGTCTTTTCAAATGAGTCAACTCTTCGCACCAGGTGGCCAAAGTATTGGAGTTTCAGCTTCAGCATCAGTCCTTCCAATGAACACCCAGGACTGATTTCCTTTAGGATGACTGGTTGGATCTCCTTGCAGTCCAAGGGACTCTCAAGAATTTTCTCCAACACTATGGCATATATTCCACAGAATATATTAAAAACTTCTAAGACACAAGAGTTAAAAAAAAAAAAAATCACTCATCCAACTAGAAGATAGGAAAAGACATGAAGAGACATTTCACCAGAGGATATACAGGTCTTAAACAAGAACACCACACAAAAAGACGTTCAATATCATTAGCCATTGTTTCATCGCTAAATCATGCCCGACACTTTTGCAATCCCATGGACTGTAGCCCGCCAGGCTCCTCTGTCCATGGGATTCTCCAGGCAAGAATACTGGAATGGGTTGCCAGTCCCTCCTCCAGGGGATCTTCCTGACCGTGTTGGCAGGTGGGTCTTTACCATCGTGCCACATGGGGCACATACATACACAGGAACATGAAAATGGATGTGTATTGCCTTAGTCCTAATCATAGACACAAAATGTCCTTCAATGGGTGACTACCACAGTGAAACAAACTATGGTTTATCCATATCATGAAATACTAGTCAACAGTAAAAAGGAATTAACTATTTACATATAACAATGTGGATTTTTCTATAGAAAATTGTGCTGAGACAAAAAGAAAAAAGAAAATGGAACTCCAAGGGATTTACCAACTATAGTATTCCATTTATACAACATCCTCGAAGTGACAATACTGAAGAAACAGAGATAATATTACACAAATGCCCGGAGATAAGGAGGGTGTGTGGCAGGAGGGAATTGAATGTGGTTTGAGGATTCTTGTAATGATGAAACTAGTCTGTCTTGACTACATCAACATTAATATCCTGGTTATCATGCTGTACTACAGTTTTACAAGATGATAACCTTTGGGGTAAACTGGTAAATAGTACAACAGATCTCACTGTAATATGTCATATACCTTCATGCCTATCTACAGTTATCTCAGAATTAAAAGTTTAATTTTAAAAATATTTTCAGAAGTCAACAGAATGTGGAATTGCAGGAAAGTAAGCTGAAACTCCAGTGTTTTGGCCACCTGATGTAAAGAGCTGACTCATTTGAAAAGACCCTGATGCTGGGAAAGATTGAGGGCAGGAGGAGAAGGGGACGACAGAGGATGAGATGGTTGGATGACATCATCGACTCAATGGACATGGGTTTGGGTGGATTCCGGGAGCTGGTGATGGACAGGGAGGCCTGGCATTCTGCGGTTCATGGGGTCGTGGAGAGTCGGACATGACTGAGCGACTGAACTGAACTGAACTGAACACATGGGAGCTTAAGTATGATTTCAACAGAGCAGTAATACAGTATATTATATATTTTTTAAGTTAATTGTAGGAATACAAAGTAGAAAACAAAAGAATGAATAATGAATATTTAATATTCTCAAATAAAAGCTTTTGTAAGACTATTATAAAAGTTGAATTGTCAGCTATTCATGATTGAATACCTGATATATATGTGTGATAGATACCTGCTATAGAGTATATGATATGATTTACATGTCAGAATTGAGGAAGGCAAGATTATATATCACTATATGTGAATACGCATATGCAAGGTTATAGAACAGTCCACAAGACTACCATCACTTTTGACACCAATAGCAAATCCAGTGGTATCTAAATTCTTAGCTTCAGTAATTTATTGGGAAGGTACACAGAACTCACTGAAAACTGTTATGATTATGGTTTGTTATAGTAAAAGAATACAGATTAAAATCAGCCAAGAAAAGAGAATCATGTGCAAAATATAGAACATTCCAAACATGGAGTTTCCAGCTGTCTTTTCCTCCTACCGACCTGTATGTGACAGTATGCATGTAGTTTTAACACTCAGGGAAGCTTACTCAAGACATGATGTCTAGAGTCTTTTCTAGGGCTCCATCATATTGACATGGTCAACTGCCCACATGCCTGACCTCATTCTCCAGACCCACCAGTGGTCAAGCTGATACCATATGACCCAGAACTGCTACCAGAAATTCTACTGTTAGACTACCTGGTGTGTCCCCAGGTCCCCAAGTAAAAGAAATTTTTTTATCAAGCAGGACATTCCAAGGCATTAATGATTACCTCCAGGGAATTGAATATAAAAACTCTTTGGGAAAGGTTAAATTCTCTACTATATAGTATGTATGCATTTTTATACAAGCATAACTTCAGTCGTGTCAGACTCTTTGCAACCCCATGGACTGTAACTCGCCAGGCTCTTCTGTCCACAGGATTCTCCAGGCAAGAATACTGGAGTAGGTTGCCTTTCCTTCTCCACGGGATCTTCCTGACCCAGGGTTCGAACCCATGTCTCTTACATCTCCTGCAGTAGCAGGCAGGTTTGTTACTACTAGTATCACCTGGGAAGCACACTAGACTATATTATATTGTAAGCATAACTTTGACATGCACTAGAAACAAAACAATTTTGTGACTGTCTTTATTGAGGTATTAGCTTACTGCCAGTGATCTGGAATCAAACCTGCAGTATCTCCAAGCTGCAATACTTATAGATTAAAATTCCCTTAAAATCAGATTCCAGAGGATCTGGGTCATGGAGCATACAGAGTCCTCCTTTGATTTGCAATAAATCTAAGACCAGTGTTATCAATGTGTTTGTGTGTGTTAGTTGCTTCAGTCATGTCTCTTTGCAACTCCATGGACTGTAGCCCGCCAGGCTTGTCTGTCCAGGGAATTCTCCAGGCAAGAGTACTGGAGTGGGTTGCCATGCCCTTCTCCAGGGGATCTTCCTGATCCAGGGATTGAACCCAGGTCTCCTGCATTGCGGGCAGATTCTTCACAAATTGAGCAACACTTGAAGACCCACAATGTTATCAATAGCCTCCTTTAATGACTAGGGGGGTAAAAAAAAGTTTATATTTTCTGTGCAATTGAGACCATGTGTTTCAATATAACTCAACTATTAGGACTTAGATCCTAGACCATCTTTATCAACCTAACTTAGGTGTTTATTTCAGTAATGCTTGCCCAGAAAATAAGTCCATAAACTAATAAATGGTTTACAATTTGCTTCAGCAAAGTTGTGGAAAACAATTTATTCAGGCAAATGATTTGCTTATCTGGGAAATAGTTGCTTTATTGGGCAATACGTTATACACTTAAGAAAACTGCTTACTTTTCAAAAAACAGGTTGCTCACCAAGACCTTTTTCTTATTATGTTCACAAATCCTAAGCTTATACTATAAACTAAATTATTCATTTGAAAAAGACCTTAGAATGGAAATAAAGAACCAAAATCTCAAACATTCAATGGTCTGTATTTTAACTGGTATGAGACTGCTTCCAAGTAAATTCAAATTATAAAATTACTTTTAAAAATTGTGTCACTAAAGCAAATAAATATATGTGGAAAACGTGTCTCTTTTACATTCCCACATCCCCCCCTAAATAAATTAAACTATATCCCTTCCCTTATCCAATATACTTACATGCTTCCTCCCTCTGCTTTCCCATCTGACTAATTCACCTATGATGTTCACCATTCAGAAACTCCCAATACCTTTCAGGTTGAGTCATAATTAGAATACAGCAAGCCACTTGAAGCTTATTTTGGGCCCTTGTACTGGTAATAGGTGAGAGCTATTAGTCCAAAAACCTAGGAAAATAAACAGAAATTTATAGAAGAATTTAGAACAGTTCAAAGGATGTCATTGGGAATCTCATTTGAAAATAATGAACGACAAATGCAGAGGATGAAGATCTTGATTGATTTTTACGAGGTCCCATTTTGCATAGGGAACTAAAGTGCTTTCAAAAAACTGAAAATGCTGCATAATATCTTGGGAGATTCTCTCTGACATCTTTCTAGTGAAAATAGATTATATTTTAATACAGTCCTACACACAAAGAGACTAAATCGTTAAGTAATTTCAGTAATAGGTTAACTCTTTCATGTAAGGATTTCATCAGATGTAAATTCTTAAACAGATGTATTGAATCTTCCTCTTCATGTTTTCTGTCTAGCCTTAAGGTCGAAATAAAGAACTTAAAATGCAGCAAAATCTAGAATGGGAAATATGTAGTCCTATTGCCAGATCTCTAACTACTTTCTGAGCATTTTTAAAGAGTCTCCAAGTAAAAGTAAAATAATACCCAGGAAAAACTAATACTGAAAACCTTACAAACAAAGCAACTGGCTACTCCTATCCAGTTATTATGTACCAGCATAGAGAGTCTTTTGAAAAAGACACCTGCAGACACTGCAGGCAGAGAACTTTAGGTAAACAATTGTCCTTTGTTTGCTAAGAAACTGAATAAGAAAAACAACTTAACAGCTGATCAATGAAAGTGTTAGCAGGAACCAAGTGCCCAATTGCCTAGTTTATTCTTAAATAATCATGGGAGAAATCTGTGTAAATATTAAATGACAACTCTATATATTTTGATAGATGTAGTTATGGAATGTGAACTTTAAACACTTGTCCATCCTATGCGAACTCTGCCTCACAGTCTGTTTCTAATAACCCACAGATACTTGCCAGGCCCTAGCCTGTAATCTTTACACTGGTTTCCCTTTATGACAGGAGAATATTTATTTTTATTTTTCTGGAAAACACAACAATGTATTGAGATAGTTATGTTCCTGGAGTTTACCAAGACATGGTCTTACTTTTCAAAGCTTTTAACAAAGGCCCCTGAGGATCCTTAAATTACCCTGAAATTCTATTATTACCCAAATATGCAAATGACCTCTCCATATGTTCTAAACATGAAGTAAGCTCTAAGATTGATTACAGCAATTTACCTGCTGTTTTAGCTCAGAAAGAATATTGAACTTTTAAATTCATGCTTTAATATTATCAAAGGAAATATGTCCCCTAGGATATGATTTATACCTAAGAGGTGAACTCCTATACCCCTTTCTTCCTCAAACATTTTCATTCAAATCACCTTTTACTAGAGCTGCGCCCTAGCATCTTTCTGACAAGTGTCCATATTCCATGTACATCTCTTAAAAATCCCTTCCTGAGAAAATTTTGTTTTGAGGGAACATACTCTGTGATAGGAACAGAAAAATATGAGGCAGCACACAACAAATCTGAACTTACCCCTAGAAAATGTCTTCTTACCCAACACAGACCTCTGTTGAGACTGAAATCATTTGTGAGTATCTAGAAATAGAGGAACTATCTATTCACTGGTAGTAGCAATGATTTTGTAGGTAGCACATGATTTGTAATATGATATAAATGATGAGACTTCTTCATCTCAGAAAAATTCATTAAAGAATAAAGATATTCAAAGTGCTCTGTTGCCTATATTTGTAAATGTAAAGGCTCACACCAAAATGAATAACAGCCAGAAAATGCCTTCTGTGATCTTTATACCAGATAGGCAGCAGTCACTAAGACTTTGCCTGAGAGTTTCAAAGAGTCCATTATGGGTCAGCAATTTCCTCCAGAAAAGCAAAGGGCAAAGTAGAAAAGGAAAGATACACTTATCTGAGTGCAGAGTTCCAAAGAATAGCAAGGAGAGATCACAAACCCTTCCTAAGTGAACAACGCAAAGAAATAGAATGGGAAAGACTAGAGATCTCTTCAAGAAAATTAGAGATAATAGGCACAATAAAGAACAGAAATGGTATGAACCTAACAGAAGCAGAAGATATTAAGCAGAGGTGGCAAGAAAACACAAGAACTATACCAACAAGATCTTCATGACTAGGATACAATGATGGTGTGATCACTCACCTAGAACCAGAAATCCTGGAATGCAAAGTGAAGTGGCCTTCCGAAGCAACACTATGAACAAAGCTAGTGGAGATGATGGAATTCCAGCTGAGCTAATTCAAATCTAAAAAATGATGCTGTGAAAGTGCTGCACTCAATATGCCAGCAAATTTGGAAAACTCAGCAGTGGCCACAGGACTGGAAAAGGTCAGTTTTCATTCTGACCCCCCAAAAAGGCAGTGCCAAAGTATGTCCAAACTGCTGCACAATTGAACTCATTTCATATGCTTGCAAAATAATGCTTAAAATTCTCAAAGCTAGGCTTCAACAGTATGTGAACCAAGAACTTCCAGATGTTCAAGCTGGATTCTGATTTACCAGAAATCAAACAACATCCATTATCAAAGAAAAAGCAAGAGAGTTCCAGAAAAACATCTACTTTTGCTTCATTGACTATGTTAAAGCCTTTGATTGTGTGGATCACAACAATCTGTGGAAGATTCTTGCAGAAATGGGAATACCAGACCACTTCATCTGCCTCCTGAGAAACCTGTATGCAGGTCAGGAAGCAACAGTTAGAACCAGACATGGAACAACAGACTGGTTCAAAATTAGGAAAGGAGTATGTCAAGGCTGTATATCGTCACCCTGCTTATTAAACATATATGCTGAATATATCATGCGAAATGCCCGGCTGGATGAAGCACAAGCTGGAAGAATTAATTGCTGGAAGAATTAAGAAACAATTAAGATAATTTCTGGGAGAATTATCAATAACCTCAGATATGCAGATGATACCACCCTTATGGCAGAAATTGAAGAAGAACTAAAGAGCCTTTTGATGAAGGTGAAAGAGGAAAGTGAAGAAGTTGACTTAAAACTCAACATTCAAAAAACAGAGATCATGGCATCTGGTTGTATCACTTCATGCAAATAGATGGGGAAACAATGGAAACAATGGCAGACTTTGCTTTCTTGGGCTCCAAATTCACTGCAGATGGTAACTGCAGCTGTGAGATTAAAAAACGCTTGCTCCTTGGAAGAAAAGCTATGACAAACCTAGACAGTGTATTAAAAAGCAGAGACATTACTTTGCTGTCAAAAATCTTATGTAGTCAAAGCTATGGCTTTTCCAGTAGTCATAAATGGATGTGAGAGTTGGACCATAAAGAAGGTGGAGTACTGAAGAATTGATGCTTTTTAACTGTGGTATTGGAGACCTTTGAAAGTCCTTGGACTGCAAGGAGATCAAACCAGTCAATTGTAAATGAAGTCAACACTGAATATTCATTGAAAGGGCTGATGCTGAAGCTCCAATACTCGACCTAATGCAAGGAACTGATTCACTAGAAAACACCTGATGCTGGGAAAGGTCTGGGAAAGATTGAAGGCAGGAGGAGAAGGGACAACAGAAGATGAGATGGTTGGATGGCATCACTGACTCAATGGACATGAATTTGAGCAACCTCCAGGGGACGGTGATGGACAGGGAAACCTGGTGTGCTGCAGTCCATGGGGTTGCAAATAGTCAAACATGACTGAGTCTCTGAACAACAAATTTCCTCCAGAATCAAAAAATATATATATTTGGAAAAATATAGTGGTAAATAACATGATGGTTGTCTCTGAGACTTTTAACACAGATTTGATGACACCAGAGGACATCAAATGGGATCGTGCATAGATTTCACATCAAATTACCCACCATAGAAAAACAAATTGCCAGTACACTCAAATCAGACTTTTACCACCAAGCTTTACAGTAAGTTAGATGATTAACAATGGGGAAAAATTGTATTTATATTCCAGTTTTAGAAAAATCTAATAAACTCCTAATTTATCTATTCCTTCCTTTGCCCTTTTTTAACCATAAATCTGTTTTCTGTGTCTATGTCTCAGGTGTACTTTGACTATTTAAATTAATGTACAGGTCTGTTTCTAGACTGTCTATTTCTGTTTCATTTTTCTACTGAACTAAGATGTACTAATAGCACAATTGCTAAGAATCTACAGTAATTTAATAATTGATTTTTCATCTACTATTTTTCTTGATTCATCTTTAAAGATGTTCACCATTTGAGTAATCTTTTCAAAGAACCAACTTTTAAAAGCTTTTGTTTAAACTTAAAAAAAATTTCTGCTTATCTTTATTCTTTCCTTCTACCTTTCTTTGGTCTCATTGCTCTATATTTCTCTAGCTTTTTAAGAGGGAAATTTGATTTTCAAGCTTTTAGTGTTTCAACATTGTTCAGAAGAAAATTTATATAATCCACCGTCATCTTCAAAAATATTTAATTCTGATAGTTCTAGGTTACTATGTTTTTCTTTCAGCATTTAAAATATATTTCCTTTGATTCTTAACATCTACAGCTTCTGCTGAACAATGTTTTGTGAAAGTATTGTCTTTTTTTCTCTTGCTACTTTAAGGATTTTATTTTTACTTCTGGTTTTAGGAAGTTTGACTGTGGTAAGCCACATGTGGTTCTGTTTGTACTTTTCCTTTATGGAGCAGGACCTAACTTCTTGATTTTATGAGTTAAAGTCTTTCCTCAGTTTCAGAAATTTATGAGATACTATCTGAATACTGCTTCTGCCTTAGTCTCACTGTCCTTTCATATTGGTCTTCTATTTAGAGTTAGATCTTTTGTCTGCATTCCATAGCTCTCTTATGCTTACATCTGCAGTTTTCCTTTCTTTTTTTTAATGTTTATCTCTTCAGTTTTCCTGCATAATTTTCTATTTTGCAGTCCTTTAGTTCTGTCTAAATGCAATCAATGATTTCTTAGTTTTATACATTTTTAAACTCATAATTTGCTTAAATTTTATAATTCTTCAGTATTTAGTTCATTTTGTGTTTTCTAAATAATTGTCTTGATAAATTAATAATCATAAATATTTTTAAAGTCTATGGTTAATAACAACTATATCTGAATCACTTAGGGATCTGTTTTTATTTTTTCCCCTGTGTTGGGGGCATTTATTCTGTATTATAGTATTCTTCATTTTTGTTTCACCTTTTAACTTTATGATAACCTTACTGATATATGAAAGATTTAAGGCACAAACTTATCGAACCAGATAGGTTCTGCCTAAATCTCATGTAAATCAATCTGCCATATCTTTCTTTAAAATTCAGGAAATGCACATACTTTTAAAGAGAAAATAAATAATCTAAACTGAAATGCCTATAACTCAGTTGCTACAAATTTTTGGATTCCTCACATACATTTCATTTGGATTTATTTATATCTTTTAACATTTTATTTTGAAATGATTTTCAACTTTCAGAAAAGTTACAAAATATAAATAATCCCATATACACTTTGCCCAGATTCAAAAAGTCACAACATTTTTCCTAACTACTAAGTCCTTTATTGGGCTTCCCTTGTAGCTCAGCTGGTAAAGAATCTGCCTGCAATGCTGGAGACCTGGCTTCAATCCCTGGGTTGGGAAGATCCCCTGGAGAAGGGAAAGGTTACCCACTCCAGTATTGGCCTGGAGAATTCCTTGAACTACAGTCCATGGGCTTTCAAAGAGTCCTTTATTTAGCATATTTACTTATAACAAAGCATTTCATTTAAGTGCTAGGTGGCTCAGACTGTAAAGAATCTGCTTGCAATATGGGAGACCCTGGTTTGATCCCTGGGTCCGGAAGATCCCCTGGAGAAAGGAATGACTACCCACTCCAGTATTCTTGCCTGAAGAATTCCATGGACAGAGAAGCCTGGTGGGCTACTGTCCATGGGGTCACAAAGAGTTGGACAGGACTGAGCGACTAACACTTTTACTTTTCATATTTATCATGCTTAGAAAATTTAACATTTAGGTGACACTTTAACCTACAGCATATATTGAAATTCTTCATATTTCACAATAATATTCTATAAAGGATTTCATTTGTTTGCTTTTCATATAAAAGATTCAGTCAAGTGAGAAAAAAAAAAAACAAAACAGCAACAAAACTTTCTACTACTTGCTGTTTAGTTTCCCTTCATCTGGAAACTTTCCTCAGTGTTTCAGTATTTTTCTTAGCATTTGCCATACCGGTTGCTTCAGTTTGAAGTTGGTTGTTTTCTTTCTTCCTTATTATATGATATAGGCTATGCATTTTTGGCTATAGTAATGTAAAATTGATTATTTCTTCTCAGAGTATCACATTTTCAGACACGTATAACTGTTTGTCCATTATTGGTTATATTGATCATAAAGTGTCATCTGATTTCTCTGTATAGTCACTACATGTTGATATTTCAAGTTGTTAAGTACTGTGTGAGGACACTTTTAAGGCTCTGCATATACTCTGTTCTTAGTAGTTATAAAACAAGTCTAACATATTATATATTAAAATACCATTAAATGAGATTATTCCTAGTGTTTTCTTAGGGATTTTCTAATCAGTGGTCATAGCACTAAAATCAGGTTCATGGAATAGATTCAAATGTTATATAAATCACTGAACTGCAAAAGAAAAATATTTAAATTGTATAAGAGTAAAGTGATAAATTTTTACTTCTTTTTGCTTAATGTATGTTTCATTAATATTCTAGAAATGGTAAAATTACTTTACATGCCTGATAAGAACAATGACAGCAAACAAGCTTAGTATCTCATTATCTGTGAAGTAATTTGTTTCTAAAACTCTTGTCCTTTTAACTCTCCTATATGATATGCAGCAGTACTATTGCCAGTTTAGAGCAATTATATTTTTATATGAACAAATTTAAAGAGTTATAGAGGAAAAAAAATAATAAAAAATAAAAAAATTTTTAAAAAGTTATAGAGGGAAGACAAAGTATTTTCTTATTTATCTGTTTAGCAATATAATTATTAAATATGTATACTTGATTTCAAAAAATTGAACTCAAATTCAAAGTTTTAAATGTGGGGATTTTTAAACCTATGCCTTTTTATAAAACCCAGTTTCAGAAATTACTAATAGTCACTAAATGTATAGTAATTTACAAATATATTTTTTTCAGATATCAAATTGATTTTGACAAAAAAGAAAGAATCAGTTCTTGATGAAATTGTAGTCAGTTTGAACATCAATAATATTAGTACTATGGTTAAAAAAAATCACAGGATTTACATTATATAGGAATCTACATCATAGTTTATCTCAACATGAAGTTCCACACAGAACATGGGGAAATAATCCTCCCTAATGAGTAAAAAATAACATGGAATTTTATATCTCTTTTCAGTCTCTTAAAATGTGTATTGATCCATGGCTGATTCATGCCAATGTATGACAAAAATCACTACAATATTGTAATGTAATTAGCCTCCAACTAATAAAAATTTAAAAAAAAATGTGTATTGATTTAAAAGCTAAACTTCCATAAAAGAACAGAAAATAAACTGTAATTTCATGGACAATAAATGACTCAGGAGCTCAAAGAAAGAGGCTAAGTAGAAGATTACCATGAACTTAGATAACAGGCCTAGCAAAAGACACAATAAAGAAATCTCACTTTTGAGAAAGGAAATAATATCAGGACAAAGGTGAATTTTTTCCTCTCCATAGTTCCAGACCTGCCTCCTAACTCCTTAGTATGGTACATGACAGATATATGAATCATTGTCTCTGGGTTTTGATAATCATATTCAACTATACTAGAAACAGACTTCAAAGTAAATCACTTGCATACTTTTACAGAAAATAGCAATCTTATTTCCTTCTAGAATTAAGTAATTAAAATTGGGGAAATGCATGTATAAATTTTGAAGACACAAAGTAATAAGACGTTTGAGGTGAATGTAACGTTTGGGATATAGATGAAGAGCATATTTTCAAAGCTTTGCTCCAGAAAACAAACTTTCTTCTGAAAATGAAACTTTCCAGAAAATAAAACTTTCTATTTTACTCTATGTGATTTTCTCAATCTTGTCCCTTTATATTACTAATTTGGTCTTTGACAGTATCTTTTATATATTTTGTGGATTCTCATGCCATATAACATTTGAAATAATTGTTAGTATGCTTAAGTTGATTTCTTATTACTGCTGGTTTCATTTTTATTTCTCCCACTGCATTTGAAGAGTTATAGATTCAGGTAATATGATTACAAAATGATGTACAGCTATTTTCCTATAGAAATTTAAAAATAATAAATGCAAAAGAGAAGAGTATATAGAGGCAAAAACCTAATTGATGGGAAATATTAATAATATAGTAGTCCAAGAGTGGTAGGTCTAGTTGTCCCAAAGTATATTGCTTACATCTACTAAACTTTTCTCATTAATAAACTTTTGTATTTGGTTACTTCTTTACAAAGCTATTTTCTGTAAGCAATGTCATTTCATTTAGTTGGATTGCTCTTCTAGCCAAATATTTAATGATGAAACAAACCATGTCTTTCATATGTGTATGACGTCTGTAAAGTAAGAACTATGACACATAACTTTCCAAAAGTCATATACTGGCAAAAGCATGAGTTGTTAAACTCTTGCATCATAATTAAGATAGATTGAAAAAGAAGATTGAAGTTCCATCCCCCTCAGAAAAATATTTTTACTTAAAATCACTTCATATTAGTGCATTTGTCAAAGTAATATTTCCTGTATGATTAATATAGTATATTAAAATGCTGACCCTTCTGTGATAATATGTTAATTATGGTCTTTATAACACTTGATTAATTATCATATAAAGATGCCTTCTTCATAAATTTCCAGCTACCTTCTTCATTCAGATTCATTGCTTAGTACATGGAATTTGTTTTATAACATGATTTCACATGCTGCTATTATCATATATAAAATGGTTAGAAAAAATATTAAGAGGGGCCAGAGGTAAAGAGAGAGGTCAGAGGGAGAAGGGAGAATATATAAAATATTTAATTTTCTTAAAGTGATTTTGAATTCAAGTGTTTATTTTTAATAATTTCAATTCTGGTTTTTCAAATGGCAGAAGTGTTATTTGATTTAAATAACTACTCTGTACTGTACTGTAGAAAAGGAATTTTGACCTTAATGGCTATGAGCTAGGGTGTTCCAAGGATGAAAAGTAGATGTGAAAAATAATGGGCGTAACTGGTATGTTAGTAACTAATCTTAAAATTAATGGTTGTGAGACTCTGAGGACAGATGAAGGATATTGTACTCGTAGACCTAACTATTTAGCTGTGACCATTTAATAGATAGAACTGATGTCTTTGAAGTGATTTACTGAGAAAAAGTAGCATAAGTCAGACATCGCAGTAGTTATTCTGAAGTAAGTGATAAAGTGTATTTAATTTAAATCATGGTACCATGATTGAATTAACAGTGTCATGCTCCAGTCATAAAGCAGTTCTTGTAGCCATGTCATTTCTAGAACTTTAGAAGAAACAAAAATAACACATTCAAATAAATGCTCTAAGCTTGTGAGTTTTGTAATATGAAGGCCCTTAAATTAAAACATATGCTTGCCTAAGTGAGCACATTGAATATAAAGTGATTTAATACAGTTAACTTTCCTCCTCATAGTCTGTGTTTTCTCTATACATTTATTCCAAATTGAATTAATTTATTGAAGATAATACCATAGTTGAAATCTTTACATATATATAAAGGATGTAAATAATTAACAAACTTATTAATTTATTAATAATTAATTATCAATTAATTAAAATAATATTAATAACTTAATTAATAAACTTATAAATAATTAATAAACTTATTGATTATTTACAAATTAATTACAAAGGGAAAGAAAAGGGAAAATATCTAATAGCATCTATTTGAGGTTAAATTCTGCATATAAAGCAGAATTATATTTTAACCACACTATGTATTATTATTAAGAAAGGAGTATGGGTTTAGAATGAACTGGGAAGTAGAGAAAAAACTTAAAAACAGAGCTGCTAGAATGACCATTTTGAATCCATAAGTAGTGAAAAACTTACCAATGAAAAAAATCCAGTTTCTCAGGAGTGAAATAATTTTTCTTGAAAATAACTGACCATGTAACTTTTTCAATAAAATCTGCAATTTTGAAATGTAAGCTTTTATTTATTTATTTATTTATTTATTTTTGAAATGTAGGCTTTTAATCCTTATCTTTTAGAGTAAAATTGCCAGAAATTAACTTTTGTGTATGAAATGAATAATGCTTCTTCATTTTGATGTACAAAACTTAAATATAATCAAATATGGTAAGAAATTTATGGGCAAACAAATGTGTAATTTGTTTACATGACATGACATCATTCCTGTGTCTTTTTTAGTATGTTAGATATTTACCTTTTTGTAAATAATTTGCCTACATAAAAAAAGCAGAAAAAAACATTAAGCATTCAGCAAACATTTACTAATATTCTGTGTAAGTCACTGAAGTGATTCCCATAAACACAAATAAAGGTCCTAGACCTTAAGATCACATTTTAGTTTGGGTTAACGTGGGAGTGGGATGAAATAGGATCAAATTCCTTAGCTACCTGAACATGTGTCTTGCCCATCTCGGGCATGTTTTAGGATACCACAATATATATAGACATTCACACACACACACACACACACACACAAAGACAAAAAATGTACTGCGACCTTAGCTTTTGTCTACAGCTCTGTGCTGTATTTACCTCACTGCTTATGTTCCACTAGGGAGGATAGTGTAGTGGATTAAGCAGCTCAGTTTCAGCTCCAAAACTCATGTAGGTTTGAGATTATGCTTTATGTCTCAGGACACACATTCTAATCTTATCACTAAATCCTGTCTGACTCCCCTTGAACTACCGAATGCCACTTTCAATTTACCTCTCTCTCTGTTTTATCCACATTTCTATGAACTAAAGATATAAATGCATGTTTCCAGTCATGAAATAGAAGCCTCAAGTGGGGACAGTTTTGATGTTAGTGTCATACTTTTTCAAAAATGACAAGAATATGACAAATGGAACTACCTTGCATTTGAAGAGAAGAGGAAGTCAATCCAAGTTGTGCAATTGCATTCATATAAGCCTTTCACTAAGCACAAATAAACCAGAAGACGCATAAAAGCAGTGACTGAATTCCCTAGGTTATCATTTTATTTAATTTTGTTAATGAGAATAATCTCAAACTTTGAAGAGAGGCATGGAAAGTCTTTATTACACAAAAATATAAAACGCTATTGTTTCCTGTTATCACTCTAATGTCTCAATCCTAGAGCACAAATAGTATCTATGAAATGTCACTGTAATGGCAACAATACTGGTAATGCAATTTCAGTTTTAATTGCTCCCATAATAAAAATGAGACAGAAAATGAACAATGTATAAAAATATTATTGAGCATTTCCTTATCATTTCAGAAACAGATTTTACTTTTCTTCAATTAGTAAAATGTAACCAAGTTTACCAAGCTGACCCTTTCAGTTTTTCACATTAATTTTTTTGTTTGCTATTTTATCTTGCTGCTGTCTCATCTCAGTAACTCACATTCAAAACCTAATGGTCTGCAGCAAAGCTCAGCCTCAGAAATAAGAACCATATAAATATTATGTAAAAGAATATCCTGTAAAAGAAAGTCCTGTGCTGTCTTATGAGCTAGCCTTCTAATTTCAGAGTATCTTTGCCTTGTCAAACCTTATTGTTCTCTACCAAATATCACCAATTATCAGACGTCGTGTATCATGAGATTCCTCCCCACCCATATGTTAGTAAATAAAACTCACTGTCATCTTGCTTGTTCTTCCTTGTTACTCTCTCTCAAATCCATTTTTCCCCATATGAGCTGAAAAACTATCTCAGTCTTAATTATTCCAAGCCTGCATGACAGTCATGACCTATATTAAGGCAGATATCTGATCAAAATCTTTGATTGCTCCTATAGCCTCAATTGTGAGTTAATTAATGAAAGGTTTACTGGAAAATATATTTTTAAGCTGGTTTCTGTTCATCTAGTTCTCTGAATGCCACTAAGGAGATCAGCTATTAATGTGTAACAGATAAAATGTAACATGACCAGTACTTATTAGAGGAGTATCAAAGAGTGTATTAATCATATAACAAGAAAAATCCATGAGGCTATTTGGTAGGAATGTAATGAGTTTATAAAGCAAATTAAGGAGAAAATGTACAGACCATCAAGTTGATATGGAGGAGATATCAAAACAGGGACATACAGTGGTTTGTTTTCTTCCCACCTGAAGTATGACATTTGAGATGAGCCAGAAACAAAGGCAGTAGTTTAATAAAATAGTATTAAGGCTCCTATTAATGCTTAATTCCACATACATCTTGTAAAAACACATTGAACTTGCCACCCCATCACCTGGTTATGATGTTAAAATAAATAGAAAATAAATTAAAAAATGTTTAGCTAGAGGTTGAGGAACATGTAACTCTTGCAAAGTATTATGAGAACGTCTGGACAGGAGTCTTGATGGGTTCTATTAAAAATAAGAAATTACAGAATGTGTGTGCTAAAGGGTCCACTTGATATTGCATGTTCAAACCTCTTGAGAATGGCAGACCTAGTTATCTGCCTGGGCTCTGATCATGATCTGAAAAAACAGTGAAGTAGATAATCCAGAAATACCTACTTCATCATTTAATCTGCTGATGACATTGTTATATGGAAAGAGGCATGAAAGGAATAGGATGAGTGGAAACATTAGTCAGGAATACATTCATAAGACAGCTGGAAACAAACAAACAAAAAAATTGACAGTAAGATTTATTTATATTGTGAAGCTCAGGGCAAGTATGGTGGATTAAATTTATCACTAGGAATTCAGATTATTTCCATTTTTCACACTCATCCATAGGGGCTAGCTTTTATCATATGCTTGTGATTTTAAGGTTACATGTCTCCTCCTCCCAACCAAGTAAGAAGACACAGGAAGGGAGAATAAGTCATGATTGTCATCTGTAATAGGAAAAAAAAAAAAGTAAGTTGCTTTTCCAGAAAAGCCCATCTGATTATGTCTCATTGGCTATAACTGTATTTCATAGTCTCATATTCACATAGCATACTCTAAACAAACTGGGGGGTATGTATGCAGAAAATACTAAACTAGTAATAAAGCATTTATAGCAATTACAGTATCAGCTAATAGATTCTACACTCTTAACAGAGTAATTGAGGGGGAGCATATTTACAAAATTTGGATAATAAGGAAAATGCAAGAGATGCTATAAAGAACTTCAAGATCAGAAATAGCAGAAAGTCATTGCTTTGTCTAGACTGAAGTGAAAAGAAGCACACAGATAGTTACAGGAGTAGTCTTCGGGACAAGAACTGGATCAAGCTACAGACTAGCAGAGACGAAGAACAAGTATCCCAACATCACTGTCCTCTCACCTCTGTTCTCTTGCTTGTATCTACTACTGGTCAGATCCAACCAGAAGACAGAGGGTAAAACAGTATGTAAATTTTCACCCCTGGGTAAGGTGAGAAGGCTGAGCAAGGCACCAGGCAAAAAGAAGGGGGTACATTTGAAGAAGTAAATGGAGAATTGCAAGTGCAACATTCAAATATCATGTTAAATTTGTGGGAGAAATGTTGACCAAATAAAGATTTAGAAAAATCCATGCCCTCAGTTGAAATTTAAAGACTATGCTCTTCCTTGGGAGATAATAGAGAACAGAGGAGTCAGGCGTGCTGCAGTCCATGGGGCTGCAAAGGGTCTGACACGACTTAGTGACTGAAAAACAACAAATGCTCTTGGTGCAAGTGGCTAGCTTGGTTGCATTGTTCAGTTAAGATGGTCATAAGTAATGGCACTCAAAGCAACCTACTTCTTCTATTAAACATGTATTAAATATAACTAACTTATTATTTAGGCATTGTTTTTCCCCAAACTTGATTGCATACGTTATGAAAGAAGAGGCTGTGGCTGACACATCAGTTTTTGTGATAAGCAAAATTCTAAGATGTGTCCCTGGTGGCTCATGTGGTAAAGAATCTGCCTGCAATGCAGGATACCCTGGCTCAATCCCTGGGTCAGAAAGATATCCTGGAGAAGGGACTGGCAAGCCATTCCAGTATCCTTGCCTGGAATATCCCATAGACAGAGGAACCTGGAGGACTATAGTCCATGAGATCCCAAAGACTCAAACTTAACTGAGCAACTAACAATTTAAGATATGTCTCAAGTTTCCCATCTCACTGGGGTATATAAACCTTTTGTCAGTTATTTAATTAAATAATAATCTAGGTGCTGCTATAATGGTATTTTGTGGATGTAATTAAGATCTTAAACCAATTGAACTTAAAATGAAAATAATCCTTGGTAAGCTGCTTTTAATCAGTTTAGCCCTTATAAGGGTCAAACTCTTTCTGGTGAAAGTTTCAAAGTCCGATTCTAAACATGAGATAAAGTCAATGAGGGAGTTTTTCCATTATAGCTTTTAAGATGGAGGAGGCCACATGGCAAGGAATGCAGATTGCCTCTGGGAGTGGAAAATGACCTTTACTTGCTGGTCACGAAACAGGGACCACATTCCTGGGACTATAAGAAACAGTTTTGCCAACAACTTGAATGAACTTGGAAGAAAATCTCAAACTCTAGATGAGAACCACAGTATGGCCAACAATTATCTGGATCACAGCATTGTGTGAGCCTCAGCATAAAACCCAGTAATTCTGGACCCGGACTGACTGACCTGCAGAGCTGAAGCACTCAATTATCTTGTTCCAAGTCATTAAGTTTGTTACAGAGTAATGAATTATATATAGTATATAACAGTAAGTTACATAAGTTACACAGTAAATTATATACTGCTATATCTAAAAGCAGAGTGACTTCTACAGGTAAGAAAAACAATACTGAGTGAATAACTTTTATGTATGAGAGAACTGAAACATAATAGGAATCTTATAGACCATATAATTCTGACTTCTTATTTTGCAGATAAGAGGACAGAAGCTCCAAAATTTGCATAAGAATTATTAGACAAGTAAAAATAGCTGAACAATTTTGACCAGATGAATGTGAAATCTTTCTGTACTTCCTGCCCCTGTCTGTATGCTGCCCATTGCTGTTTATCTAGCTTTCCTCTCAAATTTTTTTTTCTCAAATACTGCATTTTTCTGTATTTTTATTCTTAACCAGGAAACTGATAGGAATCTTGGAACACACAGTTTTTAATATAACTTTCAAATTGCTAGAACATAAATAATCCACTAAATTTAGGGAACTTCTATTTTATTTCAAATACATTTAGCCACCATCTATACAAGATGTATTGGAGAGAATGAAAAAGATTATAAATTTAATTATATAGTAAATATGAAAGTTTTTACTTTAATATATTTTAAGGAAATAGAATTTTAAAAATAACACTTTAGATACTTCAGTTCAGTCTCTCAGTCGTGTCCGATTCTTTGCGATCCCATGAATCACAGCCCACCAGGCCTCCCTGTCCATCACAAACTCCCGGAGTTTACTCAGACTCATGCCCATCGAGTCGGTGATGCCATCCAGCCATCTCATCCTCTGTCGTCCCCTTCTCCTCCTGCCCCCAATCCCTCCCAGCATCAGGGTCTTTTCCAATGAGTCAACTCTTCACTTGAGGTGGCCAAAGTATTGGAGTTTCAGCTTCAGCATCAGTCTTTCCAATGAACACCCAAGACTGATCTCCTTCAGGATTGGGGTTGGATCTTCTTGCAGTCCAAGGGACTCTCAAGAGTCTTCTCCAGCACCACAGTTCAAAAGCATCAATTCTTCCACGCTCAGCTTTCTTCACTGTCCAACTCTCACATGCATACATGACTACTGGGAAAACCATAGCCTTGACTAGACGGACCTTTGTTCGCAAAGTAATGTCTCTGCTTTTATCTAGGCTGGTCATAACTTTCCCTGCAAGAAGTAAGCATCTTTTAATTTCATGGCTGCAATCACCATCTGCAGTGATTTTGGAGCCCAATAAAATTAACTCAGCCACTGTTTCCACTGTTTCCCCATCTATTTGCCATGAAGTGATGGGACCAGATGCCATGATCTTAATTTTCTGAATGTTGAGCTTTAAGACAACTTTTTTCACTCTCCTCTTTCACTTTCATCAAGAGGCTTTTTAGTTTCTCTTCACTTTCTGCATTAAGGGTGGTGTCTTCCGCATATCTGAGGTTATTGATACTTACCAGTTTACAAAAAAGGACAATTGCCATTTTACTGAATTATATTTAATTTTGAATATTCTAGAAATAATGCCAAGTGTCTTGTTACTCTGTATTCTGGTATGCCACTTCTGTTTCCCACGCCATAGGAAAAAAGAAAGAAAGAAAGAAAAGCACAAACAAAAATCTTCCATTTAATAAGCTCTTATAGCTAATGGAAGGGTATGTCTTTTAAATTTTTATATATTTGAAATATATTAACTTATATATTAATTTCCATATCTAAAAATAACTTTCAATTAATTAATTTGATTTCTAGACTGTTTTAGGACAAACCAAGTTGCATCTAAATTTTTTAACACTGAGAATGTGCTAAAAAATTAATTTTATTTAAAAAGATATATAATAATGCTACTCTAGCAAACAATTCAAAGCATAAAGTTAATTCAAACAAATAAAATTATGTTTTGAAGAAATTGTTTTATTCTTTTATTCAGGTTTAATTCAATTTTAGAATTAGAATTCTAAAATCATTAAAAGTACTGGTGAAATGTAAGCTTGATTGCCATTTTATTTCCAACTCCTAAGCTCAACTGGAAAAGTGTCATTCAACTAATTCCTAAAAACAGTGTGCTCTATGAGGCTTCTTCTTAAAATCAGTTTAATTTGTTAAAAAGAAATATTTGATTTAATTATATATACAGTTTGCCTTCAAATTAAATGATGTAGAAAAATATCTTTTAAAATATAATTTTCTGGAGGCTAAAGACAGATTTTTTCAGCAGTTTTTAGCATGTACAAAATTATTTATGATTTTAATTGAAAATGTTTTTAAAAATAAACTTCAAAAAGTAGGAGAAAATATTTCCAGATAATAGAATTTATATTAGCATTAACAGTAAAAGATCATGAGTTAATTGAAATGTAAAGATCTTTATTAGCAGCAAATAATTATTTAGCTGACTTTGTGTGGGAGTATATTGCATTATATTGTATCTAACTATTGTTTTCCAAAAGTTGGACTACTAATTTTGTAAATTATCTGTAAATTTAATTTCTTAGCAAGTTCACCAGTCACTTTAAGTGGCCTTTATTTCCCTTGCAAAAAATAAAATGGAATTAAACCAAGAGAAAATTATCCCTTACTTTGGTAAAATCCAATTAAACAAACCAAAATATAAACATAATTTCATGATATGATTTTTCTTTTTTTTTTGGTAAGTCCTTGTTTGTTGTTGTTTAATCTCTAAGTTGGGTCTTTTGTGACCCCATGGACCATAATTCACCAGGCTCCTCTGTCCATGGGATTTCCCAGGCTAGAATACTAGAGTGTTTGCCATTTCCTTCTCCAGAGGATCTTCCTGACTCAGGGATTGAACCCACATCTCCTGTGTCTCCTGCACTGCAGGCAGATTCTTTACCACTGGGCCACCAGGAAATCCTTAGCACTTGCATAATAACTTTGTCAATAATAAAATAGAAATATAAAAATATTTAATTTCAAAGATAAAAATAATCTTGTAAAGACAAGGACACTAAATGAGTCTTAATCAATGTGTGTGTGTGTGTGTGTGTATATATATATGCATAATAGATATTTATGACATATATAAAAACTAATGGCATGGCCAAACTCTAATTCAGTAAAAAGGTAGTTATTGTCTACCTTGCGTTGTGACAAATTTTGTGGATTTATGAATACAACTAATTAGTTAATATAAGCATTTTCAAACCTTAATGTTCTGGGAAGGATTTAAACAGTTTTTACATGCTATTTATGCACATAGATAGAATTTGGGGTGGGTGTGTATGTGTGTGTGTGTGTGTGTGTGTGTGTATTTCCATTTAAAAGTTCATGAGCCCAAATAAGGTTCATTAGTCTCTTATTTTTAAAAGTGATATAGTTTTATCTTTTTCTTATTTAAGATTTTCGTGGCTATTCTTTAAACCACTAGTGCCCATGTAAAATTTGTTGTTTTAGTTGCTAGGTTGTATCGAACTCTTTTTCAACCCCTTGGACAGTAGGCTGCCAGCTCCTCTGTTCATGGAATTTCCCAGGTAAGGATACTGGAGTTGGTTGTCATTTCCTTTTCCAGAGGACCTTCCAAACCCAGGGATCAAAACCACATCTCATGAATTGGGAGGTAGATATTTTAACACCGAGCCACTAGGGAAGAACAATCTTGACTAATGATTGAATTAAATATATAGATTATTTTGGGAGAATATTCATGTTTCTCTAATGCTGAATCTTCTAATTTATCAAATCCTACCTGGTTGTTTTTGTGATACCCACATGCTGAGATTTGACCTATTAAGAATGAAGCAAATACCTCCTATCTAAACAAATTATTTTCTCTTTATCATTTTCACTCCCTTATAAAGCACACAGTAAATCTTTGCTTAATGTAATTTATTCTGAAATTAGTAACAAATATGACAGTACCATCATTATCACTGAGGATATAAGTTGGAAATAAGAATACTTGAAAAACCAGAACAAAATCCATCTATATCCACAGGAGGTAGTCAATAGAAAGACAAATGACTCTCCTGGTTTTGTTTTTCCACTCATTCCATACTTAATTTGATTATGCTTCATTTAAATTTCATTATTTTATAATTATCCTCTATGAAAAAATAAAAAACAAGAAGAAGCACACTCTGAGCATAGCATTGTGAACATGTAAAATATAATTAATGTCAAAATATTATAATTGAGTCCATGCAGCAGGGCAGATGCATTCTATCTTCCACTTTAAAGTTTAAACACTTTACAAAAAAAAAAAACAAGGAAATTTAGAATGTCTCTCTGAATTGAAATGGTTGAATAAAGAATGGGGAAGGAACACTGATGCTATTATCCAATAGTAGAAAGAACATTCCATGATAGTAGGAGGTTTCACAAAGGAGTTAAAGAGGTTGAAGAATAAGCAGAATATTGAGAAACCCATATATAAAAATAAAAGAGACATATTTTAAAGGTGCCATAGAACGATCTCATCCTCTGTCATCCCCTTCTCCTCCTGCACTCAATCTTTCCCAGAAAAAGGGTCTTTTGAAAGGAGTCAGCTCTTGGCATAAGGCGGCCAAAGTACTGGAGTTTCAGCTTCAGCATCAGTCCTACCAATGAACACTCAGGACTGATCTCCTTTAGGATGGACGGGTTGAATCTCCCTGCAGTCCAAGGGACTCTCAAGAGTCTTCTCCAATTCAAAAGCATCAACTCTTCGATGCTTAGCTTTCTTTATAGTCCAACTCTCACATCCATACATGACCACTGGAAAAACCATAACCTTGACTAGACAGAACTTTGTTGGCAAAGTAATGTCTCAGCTTTTCAATATGCTGTCTAGGTTGGTTATAACTTTCCTTCCAAGGAGTAAGTGTCTTTTAATTTCATGGCTGCAATTACCATCTGCACTGATTTTGGAGCCCAGAAAAATAAAGTCAGTCACTATTTCCCCATCTATTTGCCATGAAATGATGGGACCAGATGCCATGATCTTATATTTCTGAATGTTGAGCTTTAAGCCAACTTTTTCACTCTCCTCTTTCACTTTCATCAAGAGGCTCTTTAGTTCTTCACTTTCTGCCATAAGGGTGGTATCATCTGCATATCTCAGGTTATTGATATTACTCCTGGAAATATTGATTACAGCTTGTGCTTCATTCAGCCACAAACTTCTCATGATGCATTATGCATATAAGTTAAATAAGCAGGGTGACAATATACAGATTTGGCATACTACTTTCCCTATTTGGAAACAGTCTGCTGTTCCATATCCAGTTTCAACTGTTACTTCCTTGCCTGCATACAGGTTTCTCAAGAGGCAGGTCTGGTGGTCTAGTATTCCCATCTCTTTCAGAATTTCCCACAGTTTGTGGTGATCCACACAGTCAAAGGCTTGGCATAGTCAATAAAGTAGAAATAGATGTTTTTCTGGAACTCTCTTTGTTTTTCAATGATCCAGTGGATGTTGGCCATTTGATTTCTGGTTCCTCTGCCTTTTCTAAAACCAGCTTGAACATCTGGAAGTTCATGGTTCACTTACTGTTAAAGCCTGGCTTGGGGAATTTTAAGAATTACTGTACTAGCGTGTGAGATGAGTGTAACTGTGTGGTAGTTCAAGCAATCTTTGGCATTGTCTTTCTTTGGGTTTGGATTGGAAACTGAAATTTTCCAGTCTTTAGCCACTGCCGAATTTTCCAAATATGCTGGCATATTGAGTGCAGCACTTTCAAGCATCATCCTTTAGGATTTGAAATAACTTAACTGGAATTCCATCACCTCCACTAGCTTTGTTTGTAGTGATGCTTCCTAAGGCCCACTTGACTTCGAATTCCAGGATGTCTGGTTCTAGGTGAATGATCACATCGTCATGATTATCTGAGTCCTGAAGATCTTTTTTTGTCTAGGTCTTCTGGGTATTCTTGCCACCTCTTCTTAATATCTTCTGCTTCTGTCAGGTCCATACCATTTCTATCCATTACTAAGCCCATTTTTGCATGAATATGCACTCTTCCCTTGCTATCTCTAATTTTCTTGAAGAGATCTCTAGTCTTTCCATTTCTATTATTTTCCTCTATTTCTTTGCACTGATCACTGAGGAAATCTTTCTTGTCTCTCCTTGCTATTCTTTGGAACTCTGCATTCAAATGGGTATCTCTTTCTTGTTCTCCTTTGCTTTTCACTTCTCTTCTTTTCACAGCTATTTGTAAGGCCTCCTCAGACAGCCATTTTGCTTTTTTGCCTTTCTTTTTCTTGGGGATGGCCTTGATCCCTGTCTCCTGTACACTGTCATGAATCTCCATTCATAGTTCATCAGGTGCTTGGTCTATCAGGTCTAATCCCCTGAATCTATTTCTCATGTCCACTGTATAATCATAAGGGATTGGATTTAGGTCAAACCTGTTAGACCTGTTAGAAGCAACAGTTAGAACTGGACATGGAACAACAGATTGATTTCAAATAGGAAAAGGAGTACTTCAAGGCTGTATATTGTCACCCTGCTTATTTAACTTATATGCAGAGTACATCATGAGAAACACTGGGCTGGAGGAAGCACAAGCTGGAATCAAGATTGCTGGGAGAAATGTCAATAACCTTAGATATGCAGATGACACCACCCTTATGGCAGAAAGTGAAGAACTAAAGAGCCTTTTGATGAAAGTGAAAGAAGAGAGTGAAAATGTTGGCTTAAAGCTCAACATTCTGAAAACTAAGATCATTGACCCGGTGCCATCACTTCATGGCAAATAGACGGGGAAACATTGAAAACAGTGGCTGACTTTATTTTTCTGGGCTCCAAAATCACTGCAGATGGTGATTGCAGTCATTAAATAAAAAGATGCTTATTCCTTGGAAGGAAAATTTTGACCAGACAGAATATTAAAAAGCAGAGACATTACTTTGTCATCAAAGGTCCATCTAGTCAAGACTATGATTTTTCCAGTGGTCATGTATGGATGTGAGAGTTGGACTATAAAGAAAGCTGAGCACTGAAGAATTGACGCTTTTGAACTGTGGTGTTGGAGAAGACTCTTGAGAGTCCCTTGGACTGCAAAGAGATCCAACCATTGCAAGCCAAAGGAGATCAGTCCTGGGTGTTCATTGGAAGGACTGATGTTGAAGCTGAAACTTCAATACATTGGCCACCTGATGCAAAGAGCTGACTCATTTGTAAAGACCCTCATGCTGGGAAAGATTGAGGGCAGGAGGAGAAGGGGATCACAGAGGATGAGATGGTTGGATGGCATCCCCGACTCAATGGACATGGGTTTGGGTCGACTCCAGGAGCTGGTGATGGACAGGGAGGCCGAATGTGCTGCGGTTCATGGGGTTGCAAAGAGTCGGACATGACTGAGCAACTGAATTGAACTGATCTGAATGGTCTAGTGGTGTTCCCTAGTTTCTTCAATTAAGTATGAATTTGGTAATAATAAGCTCACAATCTGACCCACAGTCAGCTCCTGTTCTTGTTATAGCTGACTGTATAGAGCTTCTCCATCTTTGGCTGCAAAGAATATAATCATTCTGATTTCAGTATTGACCATCCTGTGATGTCCATGTGTAGAGTCCTCTTGTGTTGTTGGAAGAGGGTGTTTACTATGACCAGTGCATTCTCTTGGCAAAACTCTATTAGCCATTGCCCTGCTTCATTCTGTACTCCAAGGCCAAATTTGCCTGTTACTCCAAGTGTTTCTTGACTTCCTACTTTTGCATTCCAGTCCCCTATAATGAAAAGGACATCTTTTTTGGGTGTAAGTTCTAGAAGATCTTGTAGCTCTTCATACAACTGTTCAACTTCAGTTTCTTCAGCATTACTGGTCAAGGCATAGACTTGAATTACTATGATTTTGTATGATTTGCCTTGGAAACAGATATCATTCTGTCATTTTTGAGATTGAATTAAAGTACTGCGTTTTGAACTCTTTTGTTGACTATGATGGCTACTCCATTTCTTCTAAGTGATTCTTGCCCACAGAAGTATTATATAATGGTCACCTGAGTCAAATTCACCCATTCCAGTCTATTTTATTTCACTGATTCCTAAAATGTCGACATTTACTCTTATCTTCTCCTGTTTGGCCACTTCCAATTTTCCTTGGTTCATGAACCTAACATTCCAGGTTCCTATGAAATATTTTTCTTTACAGCATTGGACTTTGCTTCCTTCTATCACCAGTCACATCCACAACTGTGTGTTTTTATTTATTTATTTATTTATTTTCCTTTGGCTCTGTCTCTTCATTCTTTGTGAAGTTATTTCTCCACTGATCTCCAGTAGCATATTGGGCACCTACCAACCTGGGTAGTTCATCTTTCAGTGTCTTATCTTTTTGACTTTTCATACTGTTCTTGGGGTTCTCAGAGCAAGAATGCTGAAGTGGTTTGCCATCCCCTTCTCCAGTGGACCACATTTTGTCAGAACTCTCCACCATGGCCCATCCATCTTGGGTGGCCCTACATGACATGGCTCATAGTTTCATTGAGTTGGAAAAGACTGTGGTCCACGTGATCAGATTGGTTAGTTTTCTGTGACTGTGCTTTCCAATTTGTCTACCCTCTGATGGGGAAGGATAAGAGGCTTATGGAAGCTTCCTGATGGGAGAGACTGACTGAGAGGAAACCTGGTTCTTGTTCCTATGTGTAGGGCCATGCTCAGTAAATCTTTAACCAATTTCCTCTTGATGGGTGGAGCTGTGTTCTCTCCCTGCTATTTATCTGGGGCCAAATTTTGGTGGAGGTAATGAAGATAATGGTGATCTCTTTCAAAAGGTTCCATGAATGTACTGCTACACTTACTGCCCCCAACAGGCCATCATCAACCCCCACCTCTACTGGAGACTCCTAGACTCTCTTGGGCAAGTCTGGGTCAGTCTCTTGTGTGGTCACGGCTCCTTTCTCCTGGGTCCTTGTGCACACAAGATTCTGTTTATGCCCTCCAAGAGTTTATTTCCAAGTCCTGTGTAAGCTCTGGCAGCTCTCTGGTGGGGTTAATGGTGACCTCCTCCAAGAGGGCTTATGCCACACCCAGGTCTGCTGCACCCAGAGCCCCTGCCCTTGGGGCAGTCCACTGCTGACCTGTATCTCCACAGGAGATGCTCAAACACAGTTCTGTCTCAGTCTCTGTGGGGTCCCTGGGTCCTGATGAGCACAAGGTTTGTTTGAACCCTCTGAGTGTCTCTGGCACGGATGGGGTTTGATTCTCAGTGTGAATTTGCCCCCTCCTACCCTCCTGCTGGGGCTTCTCCTTTGCCCTTGGGCGTGGGGTATCTCCTCATGGTCGCTCCAGCCAAGCACAGCTGCAGCTCCTGAACTTGGACATGTGGCACCTCCTCACAGCCACTCCAGCGAACCTCAGCTGCCGCTCCTGACCTTGGACATGGGGTATCTTCTCATGGCCACTCCAGCAAAGCACAGCCACTCTCCTGACCTTAGACGGGGTGACATTGGATTTCTTAGTGCCAATAAAATCGACAACAAGTTTTGTATGGTTCTATACATTCTTTTCCAGGGGTCAGGTCCCCCTCTCCACTCTCAGCTGTTGTTCTTCATGCACTTCTGTTTCTGAAGGTGTATTCCTGATGTATCCATGGAGAGAGATGTACTCCACATCCACCTGCTCCTCTGCCATCATTTTCAAAATATATACTAGAAAATCCCACAACCTAATAGTTTTTTACTATAGTAACTATAATAACATGATTACAAAATGAGCTAAGGACTTGAATAGACATTTTTTATGAGGAAGATATACAAATGGCCAACAGGTATATGATAAGAGACTCAATGCACTTAATCTTCAAATCTTCAAGAAAACACAAGTCAAAACTCCAATGAGATATCATCTCACTCTTGTTAAAACTGTCATGAAAACAACAAAAGATAAAATGATGTGTTGGCAAGAATGTAGAGAAAAGGAACCTTCATACACTATTGGTGGAACTGTAAAATGGTATAGAAACTATACAAAATACCACTGGTTCCTCCAAAAATTAAAAACAGAATTATTATAAGATCCATCAACTAACTTCTGAGTATCCAAAAGAACTGAAATTAGGATCTTGAAGAGATATTGGCACTCCCATATTCACTGAGGCACTATAAAAATTAGCCAAGATGTGGAAACAAATTAAATGTCCACTGATGGATGAATGGATAAATAAAACATGGCATATGCATACAGTGAAATATTACTCAGTCTTAAAGAAAAGAACTACTGTACTGTTACAGTATTGATAAACCATGAGGTCATTATGCTAAATGAAGTATGCTGGTCACAGAACAGCAAATACTGGATTATTTCACTTATATGATGCATCTAAAATAGTCAAACTCATAGAGAAAATGCGACAGTGATTGCCAGAGATGGGAAGAGGGGGAAATGAGGAATTGTTAATCAAGGGATATAAAATTTCAATTATGCAAATGAATATGTTCTAGAAATTTTCTGAACAATATTGTCCACAGTAGTCAAGAATACTGTATTGTATACTTAAAAATATATTAAGAATGTGGATCTCATGTTACATGTTCTCGCCACTGAAAAATAAAAAAGAAAGAAGAAGATTAGTGGGAATATCTTTACTATATTCTCTGCAAATTGTGTTACTTACTATTACTAGCTTAGCTTAACTTTGATAATTTATTTTTTTCAAAAAATATTTGTATATACAAGCATAAATTTATCTTAATCCAGCAAATCTTTATTATTTCTAACATAGAGATCAAGACAGGATTCAAAATGATCATTTTTAATAGGTGAAATTAGGTGAAATTTTTTCTTACCATCCTACATATTCATTCCACTCTTAGTTTTTTTCTTTTCATATCTAATGATGACATAGTTTGTTCTAAGAATTTTTTTTTTTTCCCCAAAGAATGAATAAGTCTGGTAGCAGTTGTAAGATTGTTTTTCTTATATAAATTTAACAAAAATAGTCGCCAGAACAAGGTATATTCTTTTATACTTTCATGTATTGATAAAACCCATGGTGCCTGAATACAATATATCATCTCTTTCTCTTTCAGACACTTGCTCCTATATTAAGACTCACAGAAAGTGGGGAAGAAAGTGGAGAGTAAAAGGAAATAATCTTTGTGTGTGAATGCCCCTTCACCTGCTTTTGTCTTCCCATGTGCAATTATTCTCTCACTTTTTAAATTATTTTCCTATAGCATTTCTTTAATTGTATTATATGAGATTTCAAAATGAGTATTTGTTTGTTTGTTTGTTTTATTTTTGCTTACAAATATCCTATTCCATGTTCTAATTTCTTGGGCAAAGGAATCATTTTTTAATCTCTGAGAGCCAACACATAGAGTATTGTTGCTTTTATCACTCCTGGAGAACGAAATGGCAACCCACTGCAGTACTCTTGCCTGGAAAATCCCATGGACAGAGAAACCTGGTAGGCTACGGTCCATGGGGTCACAAAGAGTCGGACATGACTGAGCAACTTCACTTTCATTTTTCACTTTTCTTTCATCATTAAGTCTTGTCCAGTCTTTTGCAAATCCATGGACTGTAGCCCACGAGGTCCTTCTATTCATGGGATTTCCCAGGCAAGAATATCAAGATGGGTTATCATTTCCTTCTCCAGAGGATCTTCCAGACACAGGGATTGAACCCACGTCTCCTGCATCGGCAGGTGGATTCTTTAACACTAAGTCACCAGGGAAGCCTGCTGTGTATAAATTAGGTACTTAGTAATAAACTGTTGAATGGATAGTAGAGCAATGGATGCAATACACTTGCCTGGTACTTTTATTTTTACAAAGCATATTCACATATTATCCCCATGAAGGAATCTCCCATGAAAGGCCCTTAGTTTATAAAAATATATCAGGGAACTCCAGAATTTCAACTTTACTTGAATTACCAGGGCAAATTACAGAAATCATCTGAAAAGGGAGTAATAACAAATTTAACTTTAATCCTTAAGGAGGCACTTTTCTAGGGTCTCATTTCCAGATAGAAAATTTATTTATAGAATTTTAAAATTTACTTGGTAGATATAGAGGCAAATTATTTCCTCCACCTGTTTTTTGACCACCCTGCTGTCCGTTCTCCTTGAAGTGAGGTAGAGAAACCACAGGGACCTGGTTACAAGTTCCCTACATTCCACCACTGACCAGTCAACAAAAAAACTACAAAAATTCTTTCTCAACATTTTTTTTTTTTAAGGGTTATAGGGCATGGGGAGGAATGTATTCTCTAGTCAAATAACCTTGAGAAAATCTTGACTAATCATTTTTCATTTTTTAACTGAAGAACTTTTGTGATCCTTTTAATCTTTGAATTTCTATTGTACCATACATTAATAGCTATTAATGTATATTGTTAATCTTCAGAAAGATCCTACAGAATACAGATTTATCAAATACACTGAAATAAAATTTTAATTTATTTAATAGTAGTTTCTGAATTTTATTTGTGTGTGTTTATATCTGTCTGTAATATTGTTTGAGAAATGTGGTTGCATATAAAAAAAATAGTGTTATTTTAGTTAACTTCATAAGAATATAATTTGCTGGGTGGCCCCAAAATGACAGAGGAATAGGATGGGGAGACCACTTTTTCCCCTGCGAATTCATCAAAAAATCATTTGAATGCTGAGCAACTTCCACAAAACAACTTCTGAATGCTGGCGGAGGACACCAGGTACCCAGAAGTTCAGCCCATTCTCTTCAAAAGGAGGTAGGACAAACTATAAAAGGAGGAGAAGTTTCAGAACAGTAGGAAACCCTCTCACAGGTGGGTCTGTGGGGAATTTTGGAGTCTCAGAGGGCAATATAACAGGGAGGGAAAAAACAAACAAACAAACACAGGATAGGCGCCTAACTGCAACTGCCAGTGGAGAAGTAGCCCAGGGGCTTTTATTTGCCACCAGTGAGCAGGGACTGGACAGGGAGGCGCAGTCTGCATCATCGGTCCTTAGGGTAATGACTGGGCCTGAATGCCCTGAGGACAATCTGAAGGAGCTAACGTGAGATAGCAAGCCAAACTGTGGGATCACCATAGATGAAAAAAAAAAAAAGAGAGAGAGAGAGAGAAAATTGCCTGCAAAATGCTCTAACTCTCAGCTTGGTCCCCTCACAGAACAAAGGATTGAGTGAATACCAAAGGAGAATTAGCTGGCTGCATTCAGGCCCCTCCCCCTGCCAGAGCAGAGAGGCAGGTATGTGACAGTCAGAGCCGGAAGGCAAGGGGCTGCTCCAATCCCGGCCCCAGAGACCTGCATCCTCGACTAAACTGTGAGCAGGCTCCCAGTTGCTAACCAAGTCTTCCTGGGATCTTGGATTATTGATATCTGCCAGGAGGGTCGCAGCCTGAGATCAGCTCCCCAGAGGAGACACATGGCACACCTGAGACGGTGCTCTCTGGGCACACCCGGGAAACCAAGAGGCCAGGCCAGGGAGGTGATTAAGATGCACGGCCCACCTGGGACAGTGTACTCACCAAGCACCTGGTCGCCTGAGCTGCTCGAACCTGGGAAGGGCCCAAAACACTCGCTCAAGCAAGTCTGTGCCCCTGACGAGTACCAGAGAGCATCAACCTGAGTGGCTTAGACATGGGAAGTGAATGAAACGTAGAGCCCACTTTGAAAAGTGCCCTGCAGAGCACGCTGGAACCTGAGCAGTGTAGACCCAGAAAGCATACGCTGCTGTGAGCTGGGGCAAACCTAAAGTGGTTGGCACACAGCGAGCACTTCCCACACACCAGCGATATTTGTTTGCAGTATTCCTCCCTCCCCACAACACTACCGAAAAAATGAGCCTAAATAAGTGATCATCTTTGCCCCCTTGTGTCAGGGCAGAAATTAGATACCAAAGAGACTGGCAAACAGAGGAAGCCAAAATAAACAAAGAAGAGGGAACCGCTCTGGAAATGATAGATACAACAGATTAAAACCCTGTTGTTAACATTGACTAAGCATTGGATGGGGCCTATAGACCTTGAAAACAAGTACAAGCTGGAACGAGGAACTATCTGAAACTGAACCGGCCCCACCCACACTGCCCACAATAGATCCAGAGATATTCCTAGATATATTTTTACTACTATCACTTTTTAATTTTTTTAAAATTTCTTTATTACTCCTTTAATTTTCATTTTTATAATTTACTATTACCTTGCCCAAAAAAAGATCCTATTTTTAAAGCAAATTTCAAGTATATAGTTTATAAGTTTTGTGATTGATTTTGTTTTGTATTTTTAATATTGTATTTTTTTCTTTTTTTTTAATATTATATTTTTGAGAGTCTAACCTCTACTCTAGATTTTTAATCTTTGCTTTTTGGTATTTGTTATTTTGTATCTTTAAGAATCTAATCTTCAGTAGTCATTTTCACTAAAGGGTGAAAATACTGGCTGGATTGCTCTCTCCCCTTTTGACTCTCCCTTTTCTCTCCCAGGTCACCTCTATCTCCTCTCTCCCCCTTCTCTTCTCTACTTAACTCTGTGAATCTCTCTGGGTGTTCCAGGCTGTGCAGAACACTCAGGGAACAGATTACTGGCTAGATTGGTCTCTCCCCCTTTTGACTCCTCCCTCTTCTCTTCATTACCTCTAGTTCTCTCCTCTCTCTTCTCTTCTCCATGTAACTCTGTGAATCTCTCTGGGTGTTCCAGACTGTGGAGAGCACATAGGGAATTGATTACTGGCTAGATTGCTCTCTCCCTTCTTCACTCCCCCTCTTCTCCTAGTCATATCTATCTCCCTCCTTCCTCTTCTCTTCCTTATGTAACTCTGAACCTCTCTGGGTGTCTCTCACTGTGGAGAATTATTTCACCTTTAACCTAGATGTTTCATCATCTGTGCTGTATGGATGGAGAAGCCTTGAGGCTACTGTCAGAATAAGACTGAAAGCCAGAGGCAGGAGGCCTAACTCCAAAACTTGAGAACATCAGAGAACTCTTAAGCACAGACAACATTAATAGATAAGAGCTCATACAAAAGCCTCCATACCTACACTGAAACCAAGTCCCACCCAAGAACCAACAAGTTCCAGAGCAAGACATACCATGCTAATTCTCCAGCAGAGCAGGAACACAGCCCTGAGCATTAAAAGGCAGGCTGCCCAAAATCATACCAAAGCAATAGACACTCCAAAACTCACTATTGGACACTTCATTGCACTTTAGAGAGAAGGGATCCAGCTTCACCCTCCAGAACACAGACACAAGCTCCCTAACCAGGAAACCTTGAAGAGCCACTAGTCCAAACCCACCACAGGGAGCAGGCTCCACAATAAAGAGGAACCAAAAACTTCCAGCCTATAGAAAGGACACTCTGAACACAGCAATCTAAACAAAAGGAAAAAGAAAGGAAGAGAAATATTCAGCAGGTAAAGGAACATGATAACCAAGCATGGGTTTGGTTGCCTACCAAACCAAACAACAGAAGGGAACAGATAGGGAATTTACCTGAAAAAGAATTCAGAATAATGATAGTAAAGATGATCCAAAATCTTGAAAACAAAATGGAGTTACAGATAAATCGATCAAAAACAAGGATTGAAAATATACAAGAAATGTTTAACAAGGGCCAAGAAGAAATAAAGAAGAGTCAATCAATAATGAATAATGCAATAACTGAGATCAAAAGCACTTTGGAGGAAACCAACAGTAGAATAACTGAGGCAGAAAATAAGAAAAGTGACGTGGAAGATAGAATGGTAGAAATAAATGAAGCAGAGAGGAAAAAAGAAAAAAAAAAAGAATTAAAATAAATGAGGACAATCTCAGAGACCTTTGGAACCATGTTAAACACCCCAACATTTGAATCACAGGAGTCCCGGAAGAAGAAGACAAAAAGAAAGGGCACAAGAAAATACTTGAGGTGATAATAGTTGAAAATTTCCCTAAAATGGGGAAGGAAATAGCCACCCAAGTCCAAGAAATCCAGAGAGTCCCAAACAGGGTAAACACAAGCTGAAACACCCCAAGACACATATTAATCAAACTAATGAAGAAGAAACACAAGGAGCAAATATTAAAAGCAGCAAGGGAGAAGCAACAAATAACACTCAAGGGAATCCTCATAAGGATAACAACTAATCTTTCAATAGAAACTCTTCAGGCCAGAAGGGAATGGCAGGACATACTTAAAGTGATGAAAGAGAAAAATCTGAAACCCAGATGACTATACCCAGCAAGGATCTCATTCAAATATGAAGGAGAAATCAAAAGCTTTACAGACAAGCAGAGCTGAGAGAATTTAGCACCACCAAACCAGCTCTTCAACAAATGCTAAAGGATCTTCTCTAGACAGGAAACACAGAAAAGGTTTATAAACTCAAACCCAAAACAGTGAAGTAAATGACAATGAGATCACCCTTATCAATAATTACCTTAAATGTAAATAGGTTGAAGGCTCCAACCAAAAGACAAAGACTGGCCGAATGGATACGAAAACAAGACCCCTATATATGCTGTCTACAAGAGACCCACCTCAAACCAAGGGACACATACAGACTGAAAGTGAAGGGCTGGAAAAAGATATTTCATGCAAATGGAGACCAAAAGAAAGCAGGAGTAGCAATGCTCATATCAGATAAAATAGACTTTGATTCATATCAATGTATGGCAAAAGCCACTACAATATTGTAAAGTAATTAGCCTCCAACTAATATAAATAAATGAAAAATAAATAAATAAAAATAGACTTTGAAATAAGAGCCATGAAAAGAGACAAAGACAGATACTACATAATGATCAAAGGATCAATCCAAGAGGAAGATATAACAATTATAAATATATATGCACCCAACATAGGAGCACTGCAACATGTAAGGCAAATGCTAACAAGTATGAAAGGGGAAATTAACAGTAACACAATAATACTGTGAGACTTTAATACCCCACTCACACCTATGGATAGATTAACCAAACAGAAAATTAGCAAGGAAACACAAACTTTAAATAATACAATGGACCAGTTAGATCTAATTAATATCTATAGGGCATTTCACCCCAAAACAATGAATTTCACATTTTTCTCAAGTGCACATGGAACCTTCTTCAGGATAGATCACATCCTGGGCCATAAATCTAACCTTGGTAAATTAAAAAAAAAAAAATGAAATCATTTCTAGGATTTTTTCTGAAAGATAAGATGTCAACTAAAGGGGGAAAAAAAAAAGACCATTAAAAATACAAACATATGTAGGCTAAATAACATGCTTCTAAAATACCAACAAATCATGGAAGAAATAAAAAATGCATAGAAAATAAAATGAAAATGAAACCGCAGTAACCTAAAACCTATGGGATTCAGTAAAAGCAGTGCTAAGGGGAAGGTTCATAGCAATACAAGCTTACCTGAAGAAACAAGATAAAAAAATCAATTAAATAACCTAAATTTACACCGAAAGCAACTAGAAAAAGAAGAAACGAAGAACCCCACCATTAGCAGAAGGAAAGTCATCATAAAAACAAGAGCAGAAATAAATTAAAAAGAAATTGAGAAGACTATAGCAAAAATCAACAAAACTAAAAGCTGGTTATTTGAGAAAATAAGTAAAATAGACAAACCATTAGCCAGACTCATCAAGTGAAAAAGGGAGAACAGTCAAATCAACAAAATTAAAAACAAAAATGGAGAAATCACAACCAAAAACACCTAAATACAAAGGATCATAAGAGACTATCAGCACTATATGCCAATAAAATGGAAAACTTAGAAGAAATGGACAAATTCTTAGAAAAGTGTAACCTTCCAAAACTGAACCAGGAAGAGATAGAAAATCTTAATAGACCCATCACAAGCACAGAAATAGAAAATGTAATTAAAAAATCGTCCAACAAACAAAAGCCCAGGACTAAATGGCTTCACAGGTGAATTCTACCAAAAATGTCGAGAAGAATTAATACATATCCTACTCAAACTCTTCCAGAAAATTTCAGAGGAACGTAAACTCCCAAACTCATTCTATGAGGCCACCGTCACCCTAATAACAAAACCAGACAAAGATGCCACAAAGAAAGAAAACTACAGGCAAATATCACTGATAAACATAGATGCAAAAATCCTCAACAAAATTCTAGCAAACAGAATCCAACAACATATTAAAAAGATCATACATCATGACCAAGTGGGCTTTATAACAGGGATGCAAGGATTCTTTAATATATGCAAATCAATCAGTGTGATACACCACATTAACAAATTGAAATATAAAAACCATATGATTATCTCAACAGATGCAGAGAAAGCCTTTGACAAAATTCAACACCCATTTATGATAAAAATTCTCCAGAAAGCAGACATAGAAGGAACATACCTCAACATAATAAAAGCCATATATGATAAACCCGCAGCAAACATTATCCTCAATGGCGACAAATTGAAAGCACTTTCCTTAAAGTCAGGAACAAGACAAGGGTGCCCACTCTCACCATTACTATTCAACATAGTTTTGGAAGTTTTAGCCACAGCAATCAGAGGAGAAAAAGAAATAAATGGAATCCAAATTGGAAAAGAAGAAGTAAAACTCACTGTTTGCAGATGACATGATCCTCTACATAGAAAACCCTAAAGACACCAACAGAAAATTACTAGAGTTAATCAATGAATATAATAAAGTTGCAGGATATAAAATCAACACACAAAAATCCTTTGCTTTCCTGTACACTAACAATGAGAAAACAGAAAGGGAAATTAAGGAAAGAATCCCATTTACCATTGTGATGAAAAGAATAAAATACTTACGAATAAATCTACCTAAAGAAACAAAAGATCTATACATTGAAAACTGTAAAACACTGATGAAAGAAATCAAAGATGACACAAATAGATGGAGAAATAGACCATGTTCATGGATCATAAGAATCAATATAGTGAAAACGATTATACTTCCCAAAGTAATCTATAGATTCAATGCAATCCCTATCAAGCTACCAACGGTATTTTTCACAGAACTAGAACAAATAATTTCACAATTTATATGGAAATACAAAAAACCTTGAATAGCCATGCAGTCTTGATAAAGAAGAATGGAGCTGAAGGAATCAACCTACCTGACTTCAGATTATACTACAAAGCTACAGTCATCAAGAGAGTATGGTTTTGGCACAAAGACAGAAATATAGATCAATGGAACAAAATAGAAAGTCCAGAGATAAATTCACACACCTATGGACACCTTATCTTTGTCAAAGGAGGCAAGAATATACAATGGAGTAAAGACAATCTCTTTAACAAGTGGTGCTGGGAAAACTGGTCAACCATCTGTAAAAGAATGAAACTAGAATACTTTCTAACACCATACACAAAAATAAACTCAAAATGGATTAAAGATCTAAATGTAAGAGCAAGAACTATAAAACTTCTAGAGGAAAACATAGAGAAAGTGCTCTCTGACAAAAATCACAGCAGGATCCTCTATGACCCACCTCCCAGAGTAATGGAAGTAAAAGCAAAAATAAACAAATGGGACCTAATTAAACTTTAAAACTTTTGTACAACGAAGGAAACTATAAACAAGGTGAAAAAGCAGCCTTCAGAATGGGAGAAAATAATAGCAAATGAAGCAACTGACAAATAATTAATCTCAAAAATATGCAAGCAACTCCTGCAACTCAATACCAGCAAAATAAACGATCTAGTCAAAAAATGGGCCAAAGAACTAAATGAACATTTCACCAAAGGAGACACACAGATGGGTAACAAACGCATGAAAATATGCTCAACATCACTCATTATCAGAGAAATGCAAATCAAAACCAGAAGGAGGTACCATCTCACACCAGTCAGAATGGCTGCTATCAAAAAGCCTACAAACAATAAATCCTGGAGAGGGTGTGGAGAAAAGAGAAACCTCTTATACTGTTGGTGGGAGTGCAAACTAGTACAGCCGCTATGGGGAACTGCTTGGAGATTCCTTAAAAAACTGAAAATAGAACTGCCATATGACCCAGCAATCTCATTGCTGGACATAGACACTGATGAAACCAGAACTGAACGAGACACGTGTACCTGCAATGTTCATTGCAGCACTGTTTACAATAGCTAGGACATGGAAGCAACCTAGATGTCTATTGGCAGATGAATGGATAAGAAAGTTGTGGTACATGAATGAAATATGACTCCGCTATTAAAAATAACACATCTGAATCAGTTCAAATGTGGTGGATGAAACTGGAATCTATTATACAGAGTGAAGTAAGTCAGAAAGAAAAACACCAATGCAGTATATTGACACATATATATGGAATTTAGAAAGATGGTAACCATGATCCTATATGCGAGACAGCAAAAGAGTCTTAACAGGATTTTGAACTCTGTGGGAAAAGGTGAGGGTGGGATTTGAGAGAATACCATTGAAACATGTATATTACCATATGTGAAATAGATCACCATTCCAGGTTTGATACATGAAACAGGGCACTCAAAGCTGGTGCACTGGGACAACCCAGAGGAATCGGATGGGTAGGGATGTGAGAGGGGTTTTGGGATGGCAGACACATGTACACCCGTGGCTGATTCATGTCAATGTATGGCAAAACCCACCACAATATTGTAAAATAATTAACCTCCAATTAACATTAAAATTTAATTTAAAAAATGCACAGGAAGCTGATAACTGCTGTATGACCTTCCACATGTGATGTTGGACTAGTAAGGGAAAATTTAAGGGAGAACAACTCTTACAGCCCATGTACAGTGACTTCAGGAGACAAATGGGCAAGACTGGGGGCTGATGGAAACTGGTGCAGTACAGGCCACACCTCAACTCAATGAATATCCCACCTTTAATCAAAAGACCTCCACCCATTCAAAGGGGAAAAATAAAATAAGAGGGGATCAACAACCCTGCTGTGTGCCCCTCATTCCTGAGGATGCTCACATTCTTCTTCTCTGAGTATGTAGCTTTCCCTTCTCCACTAAATACATTGCTTCTTTGTTCTCATTGCAAAAAAAAAAAAAAAAAAAACAAAAAAAAACCAGAATATAATTTGCCATGTCTTACTACCAGGCCTCTATTCTCTGACTTCAAAAGTTTTAATTTGTCCATTCTCTATAGGTACTCTATCATTAGTTTCACATTCTGAAATTTTAGAAGTGCTTTGATTGGCAGGTTCTATATTTTTATCATTATTAATATTCTTTATGAGATAAAAGATATATGATAAATCATTTTGTAGGGTAAAATATTTAATTTTAAATTTGAATTAAAGTATGGCAAAACAACATGATGAAGAGCTCAATCAGATTAATAACAAAAATATTTTTAAGATTTTAATTCTGCCTAGGGTACCTAAAATTTTATTAATGTAAAATTATAATATATATATATATACACTGAAAAAACTTTCATACTATAAAAATGAAGTATACATTAAAAATTACAGATAATTATATTATCATAAGTTGTACCACCATCAAAGACAACAAATAAAATACATGAACACTACAGAATAGTTCCAATATTCCTGAAGTCCCTGTCACACCCTGAAGGGATCACTACTTTCCCCTACTTGGTACACTCACAGGGAGTGTTTTGTTTTTAAAAGTTTGATTTCAATATTTATGTAAACAGAATAATATTAGTTACACTGTTTTCTGTCTAGTTGATTTAAATACAATATGTGTTAGACTTGTTTATGATAAAAACTCTCCAGAAAGTGGGCATAGATGGATCTTACCTCAGCATAATGAAGTCCATATATGACAAACCTACAGCTAACATCATGGGCTTCCCTGGTGGCTCAGATAGTAAAGAACCTGCCTGTAATGTGGGAGACCCCAGGTTTGATCCCTGGGTTGGAAAGATCCACTAGAGGAGGTCATGGCAATCCACTCCAGTATTCTTGCCTGGAGCAGCCCATGGACAGAGGGTCTGGTGGGCTACAGTCCATGGGGTAGCAAAGAGTAGGACACGGATGAGCAAATAAGCATGCGTTTGAAGAAAATATAATAACCATCAACACACTGTATAAAGCACATTTAAGAAAGTGCTTTCCCATATCTCTCTTCTCACTCAAAATTACATTGGGTGAGAAAACATTTTGGTGTTGACTAATTTTCTGATGGTCTCCTTCACATCATTATTTCTAAGGCTGTAGAAAGGGGATTTAGCATGGGGATCACTTCCATGGACAGAAGAGTCTGGTGGGCTACAGTTCATGGGGTCGCAAAGAGAGGACATGACTGAGTGACTAACACACAACTCATATCATACTCAAGAGTGTAAAGTTGAAAGCATTTCCTCTACAATCAGGAACAAGACAAGGATATTCACTCTTGCCACTTTTATTCAATGTTATTTTGGAATTTATAGACATGATAATCAGTGAAGAAAACAAAAAGGGATTCAACTTAGAAAAGAAATAAAACTGTCACTATTTTCAGATAACATGATACTATACATAAAAAATCCGAAATACTACCAGGAAACTACTAGAGCTCATCAATTAATTCAGTAAAGTTGCAGGATACAAAATTAACACACAGAAATCTCTTGCATTATAAAATGCTAACAACAAAAGATCAGAAATTCAAGACACAATCCCATTTAACAATGCATTAAAAATAATAAAATACTGAGGAATAAACCTACCTAATAAGGCAAAAGACCTGTCCTCTGGAAATTTTAAAATGTTGACAAAATAAATCAAAGATGACACAGTGGAAAGATATGCCATATTTTTGGACTGGAAAAATCAATAATGTCAAAACAATGATACTGCCCAAAGCAATCTACAAGTTCAATTCAATGCTTATCAAATTACCAATGGCATTTTTCATATAACTAGAACAAAAAAATGTATATTTTATAGCTATATATAACTAGAACAAAAAAAATTCATATATTTTAGCTATATATAACTAGAACAATATAAAATGTGTATACAAATTCATGAAATTTTGTATGAAAACAACAGTATTTACAGGCAATCTGTTGAAACCATCACTAAAAGTTTTCTGTAGTTTTGGAAAAATGGAGCTTTTCCTTCTGAATGAATTCATTACCTTTAAAAACTATGAATCTGTACTACACCAGTGTGTGTGTGTGTGCATACTCACACAAGTATGTGCAGATGTCTGTCAACCTCTTCAGTGAGAATATTTGTTAAATTGGAGTTGTAAGACTGCTGGTGACTTGTCTTAAGTGTCTGTTCGTACTGCATTTCATTAAAAATATATCAGTTTATTATGTGACAAATAACATCAGATTGAAAGGAGCATTATTGGGGATCACAAAACTTACTGGAGTAAACTAGCACATGCCTATCAGACATAACACAGTCACTTGAAAAGCTGACAAATGTGAGACAAGTCTAAACCCTAAGTTATCAGCTGTTTCAGCAGTTATGATTTTGATGACCTAGTGTAAATATGGAATAAGAAAGTCCACAAATGTTATTCTTCACTTGAGGATTAAAAACTTAAATGAATATATTTATATATATACATATATATTTAAAAATTTTAACTCTATGAGTGATTGTTTTAATATCATTATTGTTCTAAATTATATTTTAACTTTCTAACTTTTAATATACTTGAGCAATTATCATTGTTCAGTTTACAGTAAATCAGTTTATTTGCAAATGTGCTCATTTACATAAGTGGATCTTATTATACTTATCCTGAAAATATTAAAAACATGCCAAATATGTAGCAAACACATATGAGTAATTAATTATATATGTTATTTCTTTAAAAAAAGAATAAAATAAACAGTATATTATTTCTCTGTATCATCTCAGTCATGTCCAAATCTGCGACACCATGGTCTGCAGAACACCAGGCTTCTCTGTCTATCACCAACACCCAAAGCCTACTCAAACTCATGTCCATCACATCAGTGATGCCATCTAACCATCTCATCCTCTGTAATCCCCTTCTTTTCCTGCCTTCAATCTTTTCCAGCATCAGGGTCTTCAAAGACTCAGATCTTCACATCAGGTGGCCAAAGTATTGAAGTTTCAGCTTCAGCATCAGTCCTTCCGTGAATATTCAAAACTGATTTCCTTTAGGATGGACTGGGTGGATCTCCTTGCACTCCAAAGGAATCTCAAGAGTTGTCTCAAACACCACAGTTCAAAAGCATCCATTCTTTGGCACTAAGCTTTCCTTTAGTCCAACTCTCACATCCATTCATAACTACTGGGAAAATCATAGTTTTAATTAGTTGGATCTTTGTTGGTAAAGAAATGTCTCTGCTTTTTAACGTGCTATCAAGGTTGGCCATAGGTTTACTTCCAAGAGGAAAATGTCTTTTAATTTCATGACTGTAGTAACCATCTGCAGTGATTTTGGAGTTTGCCCCTGCTGCCCCTAAAAAATGCCTGTCAGTTTCCACTGTTTCCCCATCTATTTGCCATGAAGTGATGGGACCAGATGCCATATCTTAGTTTTCTGAATGTTGAGATTTAAGCCAACTTTTTCGCTCTCCTCTTTCACTTTCATCAAGAGACTCTTTAGCTCTGCTTCACTTTTTGCCATAAGGGTGGTGTCAACTACATACCTGAGATTATTGATATTTCTCCCAGCAAGTGCTTCATCCAGCCCAGCATTTCACATGATGTACTCTGCATACAAATTAAATGAGCAGGGTGACAATATACAGCCTTGACATATTACTTTCTCAATTTGGAGCCAGTCTGTAATTCCATATTCAGTTCTAACTGTTGCTTCTTGACCTATATAGAGATTTCTCAGGAGATAGGAAGGTGGTCTGGTATTCCCATCTCTTTAAGAATTTTCTACAGTTTGTTGTGATCCACACAGTCAAAGTCTTTGCTGCAGTAAAAAATACAGATTTTTTTTTTTTTTCTGGAATTCTCTTGCTTTTTTGCTTTTCATTATAGGGAGCTGGAATGCAAAAGTAGGAAGTCAAGAAACACCTGGAGTAACAGGCAAATTTGGCCTTGGAGTACAGAATGAAGCAGGGAAAAGGCTAATAGAGTTCTGCCAAGAGAACGCAATGGTCATAGCAAACACCCTCTTCCAACAACACAAGAGAAGATTCTACACATGGACATCACCAGATGGTCAACACTGAAATCAGATTGATTATATTCTTTGCAGCCAAAGATGGAGAAACTCTATACGGTCAGCCAAAACAAGACTGGGAGCTGACTATGGCTCAGATCATGAATTCCTTATTGCCAATTCAGACTTAAATTGAAGAAAGTGGGAAAAACCACTAGACCATTCAGGTATGACCTAAATCAAATCCCTTATAACTATACAGTGGAAGTGAGAAATAGATTTAAGGCACTAGATCTGATAGAGTGCCTGATCAACTATGGATGGATTTTCGTGACATTGTACAGGAGACAGGAATCAAGACCATCCCCAAGAAAAAGATATGCAAAAAAGCAAAATGGCTATCTGAGGATGCCTTACAAATAGCTGTGAAAAGAAGAGAAGTGAAAAGCAAAGGAGAAGAGGAAAGATATTCCCATTGGAATGCAGAGTTCCAAAGAATAGCAAGGAGAGATAAGAAAGCCTTCCTCAGCGATCAATGCAAAGAAATAGAAGATAACAACAGAATGGGGAAGACTAAAGATCTCTTCAAGAAAATTAGAGATACCAAGGGAACATTTCATGCAGATGGGCACAATAAAGGACAGAAATGGTACGGACCTAACAGAAGCAGAAGATATTAAGAAGAGGTGCCAAGAATACACAGAACTATACAAAAAGATCTTCATGACCCAGATAATCACGATGGTGTGATCACTCACACTGACCTAGAGCCAGACATCATGGAATGTGAAGTCAAGTGGACCTTAGGACACATCACTATGAACAAAGCTAGTGGAGGTGATGGAATTCCAATTGAGCTATTTCAAATCCTAAAAGATGATGCTGTGAAAGTGCTGCACCCAATATGCCAGCAAATTTGGAAAACTCAGCAGTGAACACAGGACTGGAAAATGTCAGTTTTCATTCCAATCCCAAAGAAAGGCAATGCCAAAGAATGCTCAAACTACTGCACAATTGCACTCATCTCACACGTTTGTAAAGTAATGCTCAAAATTCTCCAAGCCAGGCTTCAGCAATACGTGAACTGTGAACTTCCAGGTATTCAAACTGGTTTTAGAAAAGGCAGAGGAACCAGAGATCAATATGCCAAGATCGACTGGATTATCGAAAAAACAAAAGAGTTCCAGAAAATCATTCATTTCTGCTTTATTGACTATGCCAAAGCCTTTGACTGTGTGGATCACAATAAACTGTGGAAAATTCTGAAGGAGATGGGAGTACCAGACCACATACCTGCCTCTTGAAAAACCTGTATGCAGGTCCGGAAGCAACAATTAAAACTGGACATGGTACAACAGACTGGTTCCAAACAGGAAAAGGAGTACATCAAGGCTGTATATTGTCACCCTATTATTTACTTATATGCAGAGTACATCATGAGAAATGCTAGTCTGAGGAAGCACAAGCTGGAATCAAGATTGCTGGGAGAAATAACAAAAACTTCAGATACGCAGATGACACCACCCTTATGGCAGAAAGCAAAGAAGAACTAAAGAGCCTCTTGATGAAAGTGAAAAAGGAGAGTGAAAAAGTTGGCTTAAAGCTCAACATTCAGAAAACTAAGATCATAGCATCCGGTCCCATCACTTCATGGCAAATAGATGGGGAAACACTGGAAACAGTATCTGAATTATTTTTTGGGGCTCCAAAATTACTGCAGATAGTGATTGCAGCCATGAAATTCAAAGACGCTTATTCCTTGGAAGGAATGTTATGACCAACCTAGACAGCATATTGAAAAGCTGAGACATTACTTTGCCAACAAATGTCCATCTAGTCAAGGCTGTGGTTTTTCCAGTAGTCATGTATGCATGTGAGAATTGGACTATAAAGAAAGCTAAGCGTCAAAGAGTTGATGCTTTTGAACTGTGGTGTTGGGGAAGACTCTTGAGAGTCCCTTGGACTGCAAGAAGATCCAACCAGTCCATCCTAAAGGAGATCAGTTCTGGGTGTTCATTGGAAGGACTGATATTGAAGCTGATACTCCAATACTTTGGCCAACTGATGCGAAGAGCTGACTCATTTGAAAAGACCCTGATGCTGGGAAAGATTGAGGGCAGGAGGAGAAGGGGACGACAGAAGATGAGATGGTTGGATGGCATCAGCGGCTCAATGGACATGGGTTTGCATAGATTCCAGAGTTGGTGATGGACAGGGAAGACTGACATGCTGCGGTTCATGGGGTCACAAAGAGTCAGACACGACTGAGCGACTGAACTGAACTGAACTGAACTGAACTGAGTTTGCTTTTTTGATGATCCAATTCATCTTGGCAAGTTGATCTCTGGTCCTCTGCCTTTTCTAAAACCAGTTTGAATACCTGGACATTCATGGTTCCACATACTGTTGAAGCCTGGCTTGGAGAAATTTGAGCATTATTTTTCTAGTGTGTGAGATAAGTGCAATTGTGTGGTAGTTTCAACATTCATTGGCATTGCCTTTCTTTGGGATTGGAATGAAAACTGACCTTTTCCAGTCCTGTGGCCACTGCTAAGTTTTCCAAATTTACTGGCATATTGAGTGAAGCACTTTTACAGCATCATCTTTTAGGATTTGAAATAGCTCAACTGGAATTCCATCATCTCCACTAGCTTTGTTTGTAGTATGTTTCCTAAGGCCTACTTGGCTTCAAGTTCTAGGATGTTTGGCTCTAGATGAGTGATCACAACATCGTGGTCATCTGCGTCATGATCTTTTTTGCATAGTTCTTCTGTGTATTCTTGCCACCTTTTCTAACATCTTCTGCTTCTGTTAGGTCCATGAAATTCCTGTCCTTTATTGTGCCCATCTGCATGAAATGTTCCCTTGGTATCTCTAATTTTCTAGAAGAGAGCTCTAGTCTTTCCCATTCTATTATTTTCCTGTTTCTTTGTAATGATCACTGAGTAAGGCTTTCTTATCTCTCCTCGATATTCTTTGGAACTCTGCATTCAAATATGTATATCTTTCCTTTTCTGCCTTGCCTTTAGCTTCTCTTCTTTTCTCAGCTATTTTTAAGGCCTCCTTAGACAACCATTTTGCCTTTTTGCATGTCTTTTCTTTGGGATGGTTTTGATCACTGACTCCTACAGAATGTCATGAACCTTTTCCATAGTTCTTCAGGCACTCTGTTATCAAATCTAAGCTCTCTCAATTATAGTTCACCCTTAAACAATGCAGGGGGGTTAATTTTCATTAGTCAATTGCAAGCTAAGTTAGGTTAGGGACCTGTTAGAATTTACATTGCATTTGAAAATCCAAACATGGAACAAGATTAATTCTTGACTGTGGAATTAATTATACCGTCTCCTACACATGTGTTTATAATCAATCTATTTGCAAGCCAGTCAACAGTAAAATATGCCTTATAAGGCATACACCAATTAACATCATTTGACTCCTCTTGTATTGCATTTTACTAATTAAACTTATTTAAAGTTTTTTTAAATCCCTGTACTCAAATGTTTACAGGAAACTGATATTGTATCAATTTAAATAATTTAAGTATTATACTGGAAACATTATTTTCTATATATAACCTTTTGAAGCTCTTGATATGCAGCACCAAAAATTTCAAGTCCTTGGAAGCAAATATGTATGTGTGTTTCTATACATATATATACACACACATGTGTGCATGCTTAGTCACTTCAGTCATGTCTGACTCTCTGTGACCCTGTGGACCATTGCCTGCCAGGCTCTTCTGTCTATGAGATTCTCCAGGCAAGAATACTGGAGTGAGTTTCCATTTCCTTCTCCAGTATATACACACAGTATAAATAAAATTTTAATGACTCAAATATATTTTAATATTTAATAAGAGGCTCACTTCAAATGAACCCTATAGGAAATTATTTTTATTATAAAACTATTTAAGCTGATCCTAGTACTATTTTTCTGTTTCCAAGTCAGGTTTTACATAATTGATCTTCTTAACCAGTTCTATGAGATGAATTGAATCTCCTCCCCACAAAATAAGTTCCGGTCCTAACCCCCAGCACCTGTGAATATGCCTTATTTGAAAATTAGGGTTTTTCAGATGTAATCAAGTTGAAATAGGTCATGAATGATTAGGTTAGGCCATAATCTAATAACAATATTTATTAACAGAAAAATTTGGATACAAAGATGTACAGAGGGAAGACAATGTGAAGACATAGAAGAAGGCTGTGACTACAGAGGCATAGACTGGGGTGATGTGCCTCTAAGCCAAAACTCACTGAGAATGGCTGACACCAACCAGAAGTCAGAAAGAGACAAGGAAGGATCCTGCCCTAGAATCTTCAGATACACCATGGTCCTGCTCACCTCTTGATTTGGGGCTTCTAGATTCCATAACTGTGATATAATTTATTTTCCAATTGCTGTTGTTTAAGCTGTTGTTTATGTCACTTTACGATAATTTGTTATGGTGGCCACAGGAAACCAATACAGCCTGCAGAATTTCTTCCTGAGTCTACATATTATGAGGAGTATTTTCTCTTATATTCTAGGGCCTGTGTTAAGTGCCCTTTTATTTTTCATACATTCTGACTATAAATAGTGCAGTTAATGCAGTGGGGAGAACATTAGTATCCCCAATTTGTAGATAAAAAAATCAAATCAGAGAGAAGACACATACCAGACATGATGTTCATTGCAGCTTTATATAGCTACAGAATCTACCTCTCCTATGTATGGTATTTGCTAAATATAGGGGAACCAAGCTGTTAATTTTTTATGTATATAATCTTCAAATGTGAGAAGATAGTAGTGGTGTATCTTTTTTTTTTTTGTATACAATAATATTTCACTATACGAATGCCCAGAATACACGGTGACTTTATGTTAATACTGCTATCATTCTCCAGGATGCAGATTATTATTGTATGTGAAATTTTAATATTGTCTCTCTTCCTCACATTCTGTATCAGAATTTTTTTTAACAGCTTTTGGGGAACACAAAGTATATATTGTAAAATTTGTACAGTTTAAGTGTACAATGATTTTTGGTAAATTTAGAGTTGAGCAACAATCATTACAGTCTCATTTTAGAACATTTTCATCATCTTGAAATGATCCCTTGTGCTATTTATAGTCATGACTCTTTTTCACTAATAGCCGAGGGAACTCCAGTCTACTTTTGGTTTTAACAGATTTGCCTTTTCTGGACATTTAATATAAATGAAATTAAACAGTAGGTGATTTTTTGCATTTGACTTCTGCCACTTAAAAATATTTTGGAGGTCCTCCATTTTTAGCTTGCATCCATACTTTGCTCTTTTATTGCTCAATAGTCTTTTGTTGTATGAATATACCACATTTTGTTTATTATCCAGTTGATAGTTAGGTTATTCAATCTTTTAGTTATTATGACTGAGGTTGCTATGAACATTTATATGTATGTATTTGGGTAGGCAGATATTTCCATTTCTCTTGAGTAGTTACCTAAGAGTGGAACTGATGAGTCATAGGGTAAATGCAAATTTTTAATGTTTTCAGAAATTGCTAAGCTGTGTTTCAAAGCAGCTGAACTCATTTCAAGTTTATTTTTATTGAAGTGAAGTTGAATTACAATGTTGTGTTAATTCGTGCTGTACTGCAAAGTTACTCAGTTATACACATATGTATATAAATTATTTTTCATATTCTTCTCTGTTATAGTTTATCACAGGATATAGAATATAGTTCTCTGTTAAGCAGCTGAAATCTTTTATATTCCAATCAGCAATATGAGGATTCATTTCTCCCCAGACTTGTCAACACTTTATTATCATTTGTGTTTTTTATTATGGCCAGTGTAGTTAAGTGTGAGGTATTATCTCATTATGGTTTTAAACTAATTTTTCCTAATGACAAAGGAGATTGAGTATCTTTTCCTGTGCTTATTGACCATTTCTATATCTTTGGTGAAATATCTATTGGATTCTTTTGCTCACTTTTTAATTGGATTGTTTGTCTTTTATTATAGAACTGTAATTTTTCTTTCTATATTTCTATATATTTCTTTCTATATTTCTAATGGATGTAAGTCCATTATCAGAAATACGATTTGAAAATACTTATCCCACTCTGTGTTTTGCCTGTTCATATTCCTATAGTGTCTTTTCAAGTACAAAGCACAAAATTTTTGATTTTGATCAAGTCCAAAATTTCAAAGACAGAACTGATTTTTAAATCCTTTTGGACAATTTTAGCAATGTGAAAAGTTTAATAAAGAAATAAACAGTTCTATTTTTAATCTGTGAACTTAGTCACTCTGCAGTGCTGCCAGATTGAGAATCAGTATATGGAAAAATTGTATATGGAAATGTATATGGAAAAATTCTTGTTTGTAGAGTCTATTCCAGGACTCCCTTTGTTAGTACAGAATTCAATAATAAGATAGTTCTTCAATAAAATGTAATATGAAATGGAAATTAACTTGAATATTTTTTAAAAAGCATTGATCCATGTCCAGGTTAGAGTAGGAAAGAGGACTGTTCTCAAGAGTATGTTTGGATTAGAATTTGTACATTTTTACATATATAATAATATATTTTAAATGTTTATAAACTAACATATAAACAAATGGAAGTGAGAAACCTTTCTGATAGGATGTGGATAATGGTTTTTTGTTGTGGTGGTTGTTTACGTGAGTTGGCAGAGGCTGAGTGAGGAATAGTGTAAGAGTGAAAACCTCAAGTGGCCACAGTCTTAAGGGGACCTGTGCTTTAGTGGATTTTCTTCTAGACCCCCCTCCCCCACCAAACTTTGAGGTCTCACTATGAAAACCCAAGAAACAACCCCTCTTAGTTCTGGAGAAGAAAAGGAGAAGCAACTATTATGAAACACAGTCAGTGCCCTGCTCCATAACAAAGGATTATTTTCCAGGGAAAAGTACTTTGACAAAGCACTTTTGAAATTATGAAACATTATTCCAGCTAGGAAGAGACTTGATACCCAGTTCAGACCCTCATGAGGTACTTCGAAAAGGGAGTGAAAAAATGCATAGTTAATGGGGGACAAGTCTTTGAGAAAATAGATTTGAAGCTTTTCAGCCAGGAAAGAAAGTAGGGGACAGTGTAAACACTATACCAGTAGGAAAATGCTTATGAAAGTCACAATATTACAACCTAGACCCACTAAAACACTTAACCTTAATCATTAGATCATAGATTGATCCTCTTCCCCACCACATTATCACCACACAAATAGGGCTCCAGTATAATATTATTATAGTGGGTGTAGTTGAAAGGGGTGTACAATACAGACTCGTATAAAGATTTTATACACACCCACATACAGAGTCAAGACAGAATATAAAAACACCAAAAGAATTCAAAGCTTCTGGTACATAAAGCAGCAGCAGACATTAAACATAGCTCAACTTCTAGTCAGATAAACTTAAGTTCTCATACTAGAGGCCTATTTACATTATTTCCTATTCTCCAATTTCCCAGAATATTTGTCTGACTTTCAAACAAAAATTGCAAGTATGAAAAAAGCAAGAAAGAAATACAATCTGAGAAAATAAAGCAATCATTGGAAGAAGCCCAAGATATGACACAGATATGAGAGTTATTAGGAGACTTAAAATAACTGTGATTAATATGTTAGTGGATCTATGGAAAAGTAGACATGGTGGAAGAACACAGATAATACAAGAAAATAGACAGAGAGTAAAAAATAATTAAAAAAAATAAATGCTAGGAATAGAAATACAAAATACAAATGAAGAATGCTTTTCCTGGCCTCATCAGTAGACTTAACATAGTTAAGCAATAATTAGTGCACTTGAAGATAGATCAATAGAAGCTTCTCAAGCAGCAAAGAGGGAAAAATGAAAAGAGAGGTCAAAGCACTGGGGACCTATGGGACAATCCTAAAAGATCTAACATGCGAATAATTGAAATACCAGTATTAAAAAAAAAAAAAAAACAAGAAATATTTGAATTAAAAATGGCTAAAAACATCTGAGAATTAATGACATGCACCAAAACACAGAGCCAAGAATCATAGATAGTACAAAGCTGATAAATATGCATGTACACACACACACACACACAAAGTCCTAATACATTTCAACCTTTAGAAAATCAAAGACAGAGAATCTTGAATGAAGACAGATGAAAAATACCTTACTTAGAGGAATAAGCACTAAAATTATTATTTGCTATATATTGCATAAACAATGCAAGTAAGAAGAAGTACTGTAAAATATTTAAAGTTTTAAAAAATATTTTTCTAAAATCAGTGAAATCATCCTATAAAAGTGAAAGAGAAATACTTCTGCAGACAAAAACTGGGGAATTTCATTGCCTGGACTCAGATGAATACAGAAATTCTTAAGAACAAGTGTATATATTCAGTTAGTATACATATATTCCCTTGTTTTGTAATGGAGAGGGCCTAGGGTTTCCCTGGCGGCTCAGATGGTAAAGAATCTGCTTGTAATGCAGGGGACTCGGGTTCAATGCCTGGGATGGGAAGATCCCCTGGAGAAGGAAATGGCAACCTACTCCAGTATTCTTGCCTGGAGAAGTCCATGGACAGAGGAGCCTGGCAGGCTCCAGTCCATGGAGTCATAAAAAGTTGAACATGACTGAGCTACTAACACTTTCAGAAACAACAGCACCCCAACAACAATAAGCATGCCTAATATCAAGATCACTTTCTGCCATAAGGGTGGTGTCATCTGCATATCTGAGGTTATTGATATTTCTCCCAGCAATCTAGATCCCAGCTTGTGCTTCATCCAGCCCAGCATTTCTCATGATGACACCACCCTTATGGCAGAAAGTAAAGAAAAACTAAAGATTCTCTTGATGAAAGTGAAAGAAGAGAGTGGAAAAAGTTGGCTTAAAGCTCAACACTCAGAAAACTATGATCATGGCAACCAATTCCATCACTTCATTGCAAATAGATGTGGAAATAGTGGAAACAGTGGCTGACTTTTGATTTTTCCAAAATCACTGCAGATGGTGACTGCAGTCATGAAATTAACAGATGCTTACTCCTTGGAAGGAAAGTAATGACCAACCTAGACAGCGTATTAAAAAGCAGAGACATTACTTTGCCAACAAAGGTCCATTTAGTCAAGGCTATGGTTTTTCCAGTGGTCATGTATGGATGTGAGAGTTAGACTATAAAGAAAGCTGAGCACTGAAGAATTGATTTCTTTTGAACTGTGGTGTTGGAGACAACTCTTGAGAGTCCCTTGGACTGCAAGGAGATCCAACCAGTCCATCCTAAAGGAGATCAGTTCTGGGTGTTCATGGAAGGACTGATGTTGAAGCTGAAACTCCAATAGTTTGGCCACCTAATGCGAAGAGCTAACTCATTTGAAAAGACCTTGACGTTGGGAAAGATTGAAGGCAGGAGGAGAAGGGGTCGACAGAGGCTGAGATGGTTGGATGGTATCACCGACTCAGTGGGCATGAATCTTGGTAAACTCCGGGAGCTGGTGATGAACAGAGAGGCCTGGAGTGCTGCAGCCCAACGGGGTCGCAAAGAGTTCGACACAACTAAGCGACTGAACTGAACTGAACCATCGAGATCTTGGTTTGTACTGTCATGCTCCAACATAAGAAACCAGAACTCATGGCAAAAAGATTGATTCTAGGGTTGGGACAGGTAATGTATGAGATTATCTTGGGTCATCTTTCAGTACTAAAAAGTAAGGAAACATTTAAAAAGAAACACACACATAATTAGAAGCATGTCTCAAAAGGACACAGGAGCCTAATGAAACTGAAGGAATTTAAGTAGTATTAGAATAAAGTAGTATTGGACTATAACCCAAAGAATAAAATGAATATCTCTGATATAAATAAATTAATGATTGACTATATAAATAAATGGTGCCTTCCCTGATGGCTCAGCGGGTAAAGAATCTTTCTGCAATATAGGAGTCACAGGAGACCCAAGTTCAGTCTCAGGGTTGGAAAGATCCCCTGGAGGAGGAAATGGCAACCCACTCCAGTAGTCTTGCCTGGAAAATTCTATGGACAGAGCAGCCTGGTGGGTTATAGTCCATGGATCACATAGGGTCGAACATGACTGAGTGACTAACACACATATCAATAAACTGGGGAATAAAGCTCCCATAGAGAAGTATTTCATGTAACTTTGTAAATATTTTCCCTTAAACAGGTGAAGCATATATTCTCACTTAAGTGTGGGCTCTGTGTAGTATTTTATTTCAAAGAGCCAAGAATGGAAAGGAGAAAAAAAGTAAATTCACAGTGAATAACACTGACAAACACTATCTCAATCCAGATGACCAAGCTCAGTGTCAACAATGATAAGTCATGTTGGGAGTAAATATCTTCTTTCCCAAAATATATTACCCCAATCTAATCATGATAAAACTATCAGACAAATACAGATCAAAGGATATTCTATAAAATATTTGTTCAATCTTCTTTAAAATATGAAAATCATCAAAAACAAAGAAAGTGTGAAAACCAAGAGGAGCCTAAAGAGACACACCACTAAATACACCCTGGTATCTTAGTTGGACACCAAATGAGAAAAAAGATACTAAGAAAAATCTGAGGAAATGTGAATTAACTATGGTATTTATTTAAAATTGTATTGGTATTAGCTCATTAATTATGCAAATGTACCACACTATTAAAGGATTTATAGTATTTGTCTTATCCTTCACCCAGGAATATTTATTTGTATTTCAGAATGAAAGAATCCTGGATCTTCCTCTTTCTCTCCCCCAGGAAAATTCTTTTATAGTAGGATATAAATGTTTCTCTGTCTTAGAAGAAAGTGGGGAACAGCTGTCCCACTTCTACATAAACTTGCAGATTCATATTTTTGGAAGCCTCTCTCTGGTAAATGCCTGACATGAAGCTTTTTGATTGTAAGACAGAGTCTGATGTTAAGCTTTTGATTCCTAAGGCACTGATTTCATAGACATCTATCTAGAATAAGCATATTGCCAGCTGTATGACACAGCTACTAGTAAAAGAAAAAAAGAAAAAAGAAAGAAACAACTTGATTAGCAACTGGCCTGTCCCCACCCACAAAATTCATTCCCCTTTTAGAAAGTTTGGGTAACTGACTGATCACTCTACCACTTCTCTGATCACATGACCTCACTTCTTCCTGTACACTAATTCCAAATCTCCTGCTTTAAATTTTATTACTAAAGAGGGATCTGGAGGAGTCCTAAGTACCCCACCTTTGGGCCCTAATAAAGGCAGAGGCCTTAGTTTTCTTCTCTTTATACCCACCACCTCACTGTGTGACCTGGAGCTTGCTGTGTACCCTTCAGGATCTATGGTTAATAAATCTTGTTCTTCTAAGCTTCAGGATAGTTTTGCTGAGATGTGACATTAGAACTGCAAGGGCTGATCCAGAAAAAAGACTGGCCCTCGTGGTGATGGTAGAGAATGTCCATGGGATTCTTTATGAGTAAATATGAGTCCAGGTGAGTGCTTCATGTATTTCTAGCTGAGAATATGACTATCAATGGGATGAGATTCATACAACAGTCTCCTGACTATATGTATAGACTGTCCATCTGGCTCTCATTCTGCTGCTGTGGTATAAGGGACCAATGCTAGAATATTATTCTTCCCCTGTGCTGCTGGAGTAAATGAAGCTCTGATCTCTGACTCAGAGACCTGATGTTTCTGCTAGTATGGAAGTATGTGTTACATCTATGTGTGTATGTATCTTTGTATATCTTTCTCTATCATCTCTATGCTGCTGCTGCTGAGTCGCTTCAGTCGTGTCCAACTCTGTGAGACCCCATAGACGGCAGCCCACCAGGCTCCCCCGTCCCTGGGATTCTCCAGGCAAGAACACTGGAGTGGGTTGCCATTTCCTTCTCCAATGCATGAAAGTGAAAAGTTAAAGTGAAGTCGCTCAGTTGTGTCCAACTGTTAGTGACCCCATGGACTGCAGCCTACCAGGCTCCTCCATCCATGGGATTTTCCAGGCAAGAGTACTGGAGTGAGTGCCATTGCCTTCTCCGATCTCTCTCTATACGTACACACAAACAGGAAAACATTTATTTATAAATCCAAACTGAAAGTAGTCACAGTCAATATTTCTTTTCTACATGGGTTTGATTCTATATATTTATACATTTAAACAAACATACAAGATGATCACCTTCTCTATTCCTCTCATATTTGGCTTATTTTCTTAGCATCTTATAAGTGTTAACATATTTATTCATTTTTAACAAGTATGCTTTTTGTCATGCTCGTATACTAATTAATCATTTTGTTAAAGCTTTCTTGAAAATGACCCAATTTGTTTTTCCTTAGCTTTATTCTAAGCAACAATATCATTGTAGTACCTAGAATTTATAATCTGATTATAGTTTTTTCTGTTTTACTCTATATTAAATATAAACATTCAATCTTTTAAAGGCTTATCAGAGTTTTATGACTTGAACTACTTTGTTGTTTTCTGACCATGAAATTAGAGCTGACAGCTTTAAACTAAGAACCAAAATTAAGAAAATGTTCAACTCCACAAACAAACCTTGATGGATATAGGGTGTAGTCACAGGACTAGAGGAATATGTGATTAACTGGAAGTTAAGAACTGGAAACAGGGCAGACCCAGGACTTTTACCAGCAGGAAATCATGGATCACATTTGTATCACTCTAACATTAGATGCTCCTTTTTCAGGAAATTTTCTGTGTATTTGGTCATATGTTACAGTCCCAGGTGAGAGATTGTTGTTGTTAGTCACTAAGTTGTGTCCAACTCTACATTCAGATTTTCTTTTAATACATACAAATCCAGAAAAATTTCCCACATAATATGCAATTTTTATTCAAATAAACAAACAAAAACAGATTTGCTGCCTTCCTAATGAGAGAAAACACAAGGTCACAACTTGCTACTGAATCTCAAAAGAAAGCATCATGAAGTCACACCACTAGGTGATAGCTCAGTTCATTTTCCTTTCAATTCTCGCCACTAATAAACCCTACGTAATAGTACAGTGAGAAGGGAAATAACAGTGTTCTTGCATAAGAACAACTTACAAGAACTTTTGAGGCCTTGCTTGTTGTAGGTAGCAGTTGCCTTCTAATAATCTTTGCCTCTAAGCATAGGAATTCCACAAAGTATTCCAAATAATTTCATTCAGATCATCATTGGCTAAACCATCCCTCTTTCTTATCCATAGTTTTGTGTGCTTAATCACTCAGTCATGTCTGTTTCTTTGCGACCCCATGGACTGTAGCCCACCAGACGCCTCTGTCCATGGGGATTCTCTAGGCAAGAATACCGGAGTGGGTTGCCATGCCCTCCTCCAGGGGATCTTCCCAATCCAGAGATTGAACCCAGGTCTCCTGCATTGCAGGCAGATTCTTTACTGTCTGAACCACCAGGGAAGCCCCATCCATAGTCATGGCCATATACTAAATATCTTGTTCTGTTTCCAATGATCCAGTAAGGAGCACTGACTACAGCGAGGCAGTAAAGATTTTAATTTAGGGAAATCATAATTATGTGCTTTGGTGGAATCAGCCCTTCATTGGTTCCTCCTCTAGACTAGGAGGAGAGCCTAGAATCACAGGAATAAGACCTAAACCTCTTCAGAATAAGCCACTAGTGTAATCCTAAATGGCATATCTACAGAACTCCTTAATTCAGTTACTGTCAATTTTCCTACATCGTTTCATAAAATCTTGTCCCTCTGTATAGAGAATAATCTTTCCAACAATTAAAGTACCTACTTTAAATAAACATAAACAAATTCATATTAGCTTATGAAATTATAAATGAGTTCTATTATGATAATACACTCTGTTTGAAATCTGCATTTCATGGTTTTAAATTTGACATTTTAAATACCATTCTTTTAATTACAAAACTAATTAGAGTATAATACTCCACACATTAATGATGAAAATTAACATGCCACAGAATATAAATTGTTTTCAAATATGAATATTACCAGTGTTTATTGAAAACAGGTAATTTTTATTTAAAATAAGCATAATAGCATTCATTTGCAGGAACATCTTTTAGGAAATTATGGTTAGACTTCTTTTTTCTTTCTTTCAATGTGTCTCATATTTTTGAATGAGCATTGAGAATCTATTAAGAAGCATAGTAAACTTAGGAAAAGAGACTTTTATCAGCAAATATCCTCCTCTAAGTTTACCAAGTTAAAACATTTTGATGTTTCTTTATTTGTAAATTTTGAGTAAATAAATTCCTTTGTCAGCAATTTCTTTACTTAAAAAGCCAGCAGATAAATTCACAGATTTACAGGTTCGTAGTTATAGATATCAGTTAACTTCTTGGGGTAGTGGGAGAAGAGACATAGAGTAAGCCATTGTAGTCTTCAGAATCATACAAAATACAAAATGTACAAATTCTTAAGAGTTGCATTACACATGTACAGGAGTGCTTCTCTATACCTGGTCTCATCCCTATAACTTTCAGCATAAAAAATAAAAATTACAGGTCAAGAAACTGATTTCAGATTCAATATTAACTTATGGTCAATTTTTATAGACTTTCATTTAATTTATTAACTCACTTATCACTGGTTGAAAGAATATATTTGCTAGAGTTTTCTATGATAGTATAGTAGGCTGATGTCTCCTGTAACAGATTAAGTCAGACCCTAACTGACTGCTCATCTCACCTTTAGAAACAATGTAGATCAAGACACCCTGGTTTCCACTCCAACCTAAAATCTATTTTGGTAATGACTTCCATATTGCCACTTAGCATTGAGGGCCACCTCTTTATCTGATTTTTGAGACTACTAACAATTTTACTAAAACAAAGAAAATAAGTTTCATGGTAATTGGAATACCAAGATAAATCAGCTTCTACTGTCAACTCTGGCCTGCTGACATTCTCAAATACCTTCATGTATTCTCATCAGTGTATTTCTTATTATTTTGGTGAAAAAAGCTTCTTTTGAGCCCTTCCTAGGAACATAAAGTGGTTATTCCAAAATTGGCCTTTACAGGTAAAAAAAGGCTGTTATTGTCTTATAGCAAGAAGGAGAGAGTTGTTTTCTTTGGTTGGGAATATAAGAAGTATTTGGTAGTTTCAAAGTTCTCACCTATGTTGATACAAATTTCCCCATTCTGTATACCAACACCCTACTCTTTCCCTATCAGGGTCCTGACTTTGGCATAGATATACAAAGATGTACATTTGGTGTCCTTGAAGCACTGCCATCACTATAATTAAATTTCAATCTGCATTTTTCAGCACACTCTACTTCACACCTGTAGGTGACAAAGTTCTCTTAAAATGTTTCCATGGAGATGCTATGACATTCATAGTGTGCCTTACATTGACAGCTTGCTAACCTGAAACTATCATTTTCCTCTTTTCAGGACTTCTAAAAAAATCTAGCTCAAATCATTGACTTCAGTTCTCATAATGTCCTCTATCTCCAAAATGTTTAAGTGTAATCCCCACATTACAAGCCAAAATCCCACACTCCACCTTATAGCTGCTGAAAGTTGGCCCTAAAAATATGTCTAAGTCCGAATCTGCTGCATGTGTGAATATTTTTTTATGTGGCATAAGATGTAACTAAAAATCTTGAGAGGAGGAGTTGATCATGAATTATCCGAGTAAGCCCTTACTATGATCATGGATATCCTCATAAGAATGTAGAAGAAGAGTTCTTTTAAGGACAGATACACAGAGGAGAATGTGGAAATTGGAGTAATGTGACAAGAAATCAAGGAACACCAAGGCATGCTGGTGGCCCCAGAAGCTAGCAGAAGCATGAAGCAGATTCTCCTGTAGAGCACATGGAGGAAACACAGCCCTGACAACTCCTTAATTTCAGCCTCAGAGCCTCTGAACCGTGAAGGAATAAATTTCTATTGCTGTAAGCCACCCAGCTTGTGGTTATTTGTTATGACAGTCACAGGAAACTAATGCACACACACCCAATCAAAATATTCCACCAATAAGATTCTTAATAAGGACAATGCTTCTGCATGTCAAGGGTTATCATGACCACTATTAATTAATTAATTAATGACCACTCCACATTAATGGAGTCCTTACTGTTATCTGACCATTGTGTTATCTATTACCAGAATCCATATTGAAGGTCACTATGACATCAGTTATCTCATGAGACCGATTGTCTCCTGTCTCCCAAAGTAGAACTACAACCAAAGCTGTCATACAAGCAGTTTATGTGAGGATGTTCTTGTAGGAACAGGAGCCATAGTATCAAGGAAGAGTAAAACAGGACTGTCAATCCAAGGATATATCAAGATGGTTTCTGTTCTGAACAAATAAGATTCAAACACTATGGGAATTTTACTCAATATTCTGTAATAACCTATTTGAGAAAAGATACTTTTCTCAAAGTATGGATACTTTGAGAATGGATATATATATGTGTAACAGATTCACTTTTCTGTACACATGAAACTACCACAACACTGTAAGTCAATTATACACCCAATATAAAATAAAAATTAAATTTAAAAACAAGCAATAAATAACCATTATGGGCTCTTGATGTGCAAACTTCGCCGGGTTATAATTCCAAGTTATTTAGTCATACTTTCTCATCTAGATGTAGCTGTAAATGTATTTTGTAGATGTGATAAAAGTCCACAATCAATTGGCTTTAAGTAAGAGATTATTCTAGATAATCTGGCTGGGCTTGATGCAATCAGCTGAAAGGCCTTTCTTTAAGAAGAAATTCCATTTATAGGCAGCAGTTAAGCTACAGACTGAGAATTTCAACCTGCCCTTCCTAATGGCCTATCTTATGGATTTTGTGATTGCCTAGCCATTCCCCTTGATATCCTAAGTCAGTTTTTATGAGAAATATCTTTATCTATTTAATCTATATCCAGCTGGTTGTAGTTCTCGGGTTAAACCTCCGTTGGCATGAACCTCCTGGAAATATTTCAAGCAGCTGTACCAAATGCACCTTAGGATTTTTTAACAGAAACACAAAAATGGATTCATCCACAGACTTCCATTTTCATTTGTTTCAAGGATTCCTCCCAGAGCTATTAAGTACCATCCATTTCAAGTTTATGCATGAACTAGAAAAGTTGAGCACAACTTACAGGTGAACCATGTAATGATGCAGATAAATACTGGGGTAATGCAGGCAAGATATAATGAATAAAGTAGCCACTGGACTCTAGTTTCTGGGCAACGGCCTGTCTAAACAGGTGGCTCAAGATAGTGCAAATATGATGGGTACAGAAAGTAAAATTGTGTCCATGTAATTTCATGTAATACCTTGTAATTCATGTATACAGGCACATTAACCAAATATGTCACTTGAAATATGATAAAATTTTAAAAATCCCTTTCTACTTTTTTTTTCTTTTCCCCTCAAAGATAGTGCTGAAGAAAAACATGGTTTTGGTTTATAATGTTTTACTAGATCAAGTTTATTATTTATATAAAATGTGAAAAATTAAGTACTTAGCCATTCACATTAATTAAATAAGAGCTATTGCTGGATAATGTTTCTATAAAAAAACCCTAATGCTAATTGGTGGTAATTATGACTGATTCAGAAAACTAAGATCATGGCATCCAGTCCCATCACTTCACAGCAAATAGATGGGGAAACAATGGAAACAGTGAGAGACTTTATTTTTGGGGGGCTCCAAAATCACTGCAGATGGTGACTGCAGCCATGAAATTAAAAGACACTTACTCCTTTGAAGAAAATCTATGACCAACCTAGATAGCATATTAAAAAGCAGAGGCATCACTTTACCAACCAAGGTCTATCTAGTCAAAGCTATGATCTTTCCAGTAGTCATGTATGGATGTGAGAGTTGGACTATAAAGAAAGCTGAGTGTCAAAGAATTGATACTTTTGAACTGTGGTGTTGGAGAAGACTCTTGAGAGTCCTTTGGACTGCAAGGAGATCCAATCAGTCCATCCTAAAGGAAATCAGTCCTGGGTGTTCATCGGAAGGACTGATGCTGAAGCTGAAACTCCAATACCTTGGCCACCTGATGAAAAGAACCAACTCACTGGAAAAGACCCTGATGCTGGGAAAGATTGAAAGCAGGAGGAGAAGGGGACAACAGAGGATGAGATGGTTGGATGGCATCACCGACAGGATGGACATGAGTTTGAGTAGGCTCCAGGAGTTGATGATGGACCCGGAAGCCTGGCATGCTGCAGTCCATGGGGTTACAAAGAGTCGGACATGACTGAGTGACTGAACTGAACTGAACTGATGACTGATTAATTGAAGACTTCATTAAATGATTTGTCTATTAGTTTAGTTGTGGATTTAAAGGAAAAACATTTTTCTTAATACAAGTAGAAGCTTTCCTTAGAGCATAATAAAAAGTGTTTAGATTTTTACATGACATTTTAGCACATTTTTACTTTATAAATAATCTTTCTTTGGGATGTAAGACTTTTAAAATTGTATTTATTTATTCATTTATTTATAACTGAACCATGTGATCTAGCAGTTCCACTTCTGTGAGGAAGTGAAACAGTAGTTTTACTTGAACAGTAGTTGTTTTGAACAGTAGCTCAAAAAAATATATGTACTCCCATGTTGACTGCAGCTTTATTTATAGAAATCAAGATATGGAAACAACTTAAGTATCTGTCAGTTGATTACTAGATAAAGAAATTGTGATATATATGTGTGTGTGTGTGTGTGTGTGTGTGTGTGTGTGTGTGATGTATGTATGTATATCACACAGTGGAATATTATTCAGCAATAAAAATGAAGGAAATCCTACCATTTGTGACAACATGGCTGGAACTTAAGGGCACTGTGCTGAGATAAGTCAGACGGAGAAGAAAAATATTGTGCTTTTTAAGAATGAGTGAATTAATCCATGAAAATGCATATCAGTTACTATACCCATATTTATACCTATTTTCAGAATCATCATTAATTTCCTAGCAATTAAAAAAAAAATAATTGATATTCAAATCCCCCAGATCCTAGCAAGTTAGCATCAAGTGTATATTACAGTTTAAGTCATACTGTAATTTTAGTTTATTTTCCATTATTAGGATACTTCTAATGACTATTGCTGTACACCTGCCCAATGATTCTTCAATCAGAAGTATACACTATTAATCTTTTGTCCATGGAAATCAGATAAAGAGTAAGGTGGTCATGAGGGAATTTTCCCAAATTTGTTTTCTAAAATCCAGAATGACTTGGATTATCTGAAATATGGTTTTGTTTTAGAGAAATTGTATCATGGAATTGACAGTTCTTTCAGATGGATAAACAGGAGCTGTGTGGTAGCTACTCATATAAATTATGATTATAAACCTGAGCAGTCTTTAGAAATAAATACAACAGAAATAATACATATATTAATGTATTATTAAGTTAATAATACATCATTAATACATTAACATTGCATCCCATTAATGTTCCCCTTGAGTGTGCATATGTGGTAAAACATTAAGTTAATTCTAAAAAGCATGTATTCTTATGTGATAGGCATTATAGATATAAAATATTTGGTAGCACTATATGTAAGTTTTGAACAGAAAAACAAAGATAAAAAATAAAATATAGTGCACTTGCTGATGTTTCTCTAATTCATTAATTATTTATTTTTCTGTGTGTATACCTTTCTCCATTTTGGTGGGTGCGCTACAGTAATTGACATCTTCAACACAGTGTTTTATTCCCAAGTAAGTGATAAACCCTTGATTTATCTTCAGTTGAAGTCCATAGTGGGAAAGAAGATTAGTAAGAAATATTACCAGCTGGTATTGATGAATTGCCATTTCTCGAGGAATAACTCTCAATTTCTTGATAAAAACTGATCCAATTAGGAAACTTTAATTTCTGCACTCAAAATTTAATACATTTATTCTGATCTATTATAGAAAGGACCAGTGATATACATTCTTCTGTTTTCCATGGAACATTTGGAATGAAACTACCACACACACAAAAAAATTAAACTTCTTTTCCCCCACTGAAATGTAAAATGGAGGTAGGCTAGTAACTATGGTTATAATGGCAAATGAAAGTATATTACTCAGTATCCTACTGTTCATGAAAGGATAGTCACCAAAACTTCAGCATGATTTCTCCTGGTTACCTTTAAATGGTATCCATTCTACCAATCTTTTATTTCCATTTTATTTCTCTCTTCTTGGAAATGCTACCACTTCTTAGATTTGCAGCCTTCCTAATTCCCATCCTCTGCTTTGAGCTTGATGATAGGGTCTATAGGGACTCTCTTCTGCTACCTACTTCTCTTCTCCAACTGAAATAGAACATTTTGAGTTGCTGACCTCCTCACTCCTAAATGAAGTTCACTGATTTGAAACACTGGTAGTGATAAACTCCAACTTATTATCCCACAAACTGCTAAAGCCAAATAATCACTCAAGTTGCTTAAGTCTTGAAAGCACAGTATCAGAATTTCAATACTGTAGGACACCCAGAAGTTGGAAGCTGAAACAAAGTCCATTTAAATACAACAAAATGAGGTGGAAAAAAAAAATCATAAAGGAGAAATGGAATGCTTAGAGCTTTGTGTAATCCAAGTCTCCAATGTCCCGCAGTTTTTGTGTCACTGACAAAAGCTCAGTCAAGGGAGAAAAAATGTTACTGGTGACTGATTTGTTTCTGATTTGTTTCTTCTTTGTCACTTGCCACCAAGGTAAAGTAAAACCACATCCCTTTCCCTGAAGAATAGCATGTTTCCACTGTTTTTTTTTTTTTTTTTAACTGTGTTCAAAACTACTCTGTGGCCTTGCAAATAACTATCAAAAAATATTCACAGTGAAATAAATATCCTTTAAAACTCACAAAAAAATTGCTCCTGAATATGCCTGCAAAATTTCTAAGATTAAGGTAGCACATCTGCTTATTTAATTATCAAACAGAAGCTGAAGAAAGAAGTGAAATGAATAAGGATTAAATATTCTTTTGCATACTTAGGTAAGAAGGTGCTACCTTGCTTAAGTACTACCCAGCAAAGATGTCATATTATTCATCCAGAAGATTTTCAAGAACTTTTTTTGATGCCAATTTCTTTGGTCCATTAAATTGGGTAATATATCTAATTAGGTGGTACTTACATAGAGATATTTGTGGTACACTGGGTGTGCTATACTGTTATCAAATCAAAGTTACTGAAATCTCCTTTTATAGTCCAGAGCAGGGGTATTATTGACGACTGAGGGGCACAAAACTATATTGGAGAACTGTAGTAAATGTTCCAGGTCCGAATTTTAAATTAATTTCAGTTTCGTTAAATGCATTTCCATGTTTCATTTGGTGTGTGTTTTTTTGGTATGTGAAAAGTACATAATTATATCCATAACTTCAGGAAAGATGATAGTGATAAGTGTGCAATGCCACATTCCTGTTTTATGTTTTAATTATTTTTAATGCTACTCCCCTTCCCCTTTCTCCACTTCCATACCACTTTCTACATAGATGCTCATTCTGGTTTGTTTAAGTAGTTTTTACAGTCCAGTTTCAAAACAACTCCTTTGATCATGTATATATTTGAATACTTGTCTTTGTGTATTTAAAATATTAGGTAGTACTGACCAGTATATGTTAATTTTTTGGACATGTTTTTACTCAAAACACTGAGATATCTTCATTGTGGTATTTGTAGCACCTTTTAAAAATACACATGCCATCCACTCAGTTCAGTTCAGTCACTCAGTCATGTCCAACTCTTTGCAACCCTATGGACTGCAGCACACCAGGATTCCTTGTTCATTACCAGCTCCCAGAGTTTGCTCAAACTTATGTCCATCGAGTTGGTGATGGCATCCAACCATCTCATCCTCTGTCGTTCCCTTCTTCTCCTGCCTTCAATCTTTCCCAGCATCAGGATCTTTTCCAGAGAGTCAGTTCTTTGCATCAGGTGACCAAGGTATTGGAGTTTCAGCTTCAGCATCAGTCTTTCCACTGACTATTCAAGACTGACTTCCTGTAGGATTGATTAGTTTCATCTCCTTGGAATTCAAGGGACTCTCAAGAGTCTTCTCCAACACCACAGTTCAAAAGCATGAATTTTTCAACCCTCAGCTGTCCTTATACTCCAACTCTCACATCCGTACATGAACTGGTGAAGCCATAGCTTTGACTAGACAGAACTTTGTTGGCAAAGTAATGTCTCAGTGTTCAATATGCTGTCTAGGTTGGTCATAATTTTTCTTCCAAGGAGAAAGTGTCTTTTAATTTCATGGCTGCAGTCACCATCTGCAGTGATTTTGGAGCCCCCAAAAATAAAGTTTCTCACTGTTACCACTGTTTCCCCATCTATTTGCCATGAAGTGATGGGACCAGATGCCATGATCTTAATTTTCTGAATGTTGAGCTTGAAGCCAACTTTTTCACTCTCCTCTTTCACTTTCATTAACAGGCTCTTTAGTTCCTCTTCACTTTCTGCCATAACGGTGGTGACATCTACGTATCTGTGGTTACTTTTATTTCTCCTGGCAATCTTGATTTCACCTTGTGCTTCTTCCAGCATGACATTTTGCATAATGTACTCTGCATATAAGTTAAATAAGCAGGGTGACAACATACAGCTTTGATGTACTCCTTTCCAATTTGGAACCAGTCTGTGATTCCATGACCAGTTCTAACTGTTGCTTCTTGACCTGCATATATTTTCTCAGGAGGCAGGTAAGGTGGTCTGGTATTCCCATCTCTTGAAGAATTTTCCACAGTTTGATGTGACCTACACAGTCAAAGGCTTTAGCATAATCAATAAAGCAGAGGTAGATGTTTTTCTGGAATTCTCTTGCCTTTTCTATGATCCAAAGGATGTTGGCCATTTGATCTCTGGTTCCTCTGACTTTACTAAATTCAGCTTGAAAATCTGAAAGTTCACAGTTCACATATTGTTGAAGCCTGGCTTGGAAAATTTTGAGCATTACTTTACTAGCATGTGGGATGAGTGCAATTATGTGGTAGTTTGAACATTCTCTGGCATTGCCTTTCTTTGGGATTGGAATGAAAACTAACTTTTCCAGTCCTGTGGCCACTGCTGAGTTTTCCAAATTTGCTGGCATATTGAGTGTAGCATTTTCACAGTGAAGTATTTTAGGAATTGAAATAGTTCAACTGGAATTACATCACCTCCACTAGCTTTGTTCATAGTGATGTTTCCTAAGGCATACTTGACTTCACATTCTAGAATGTCTGGCTCTAGGTGAGTTATCACACCATCGTGGTTATCTGGGACATGAAGACCTTTTTTGTACAGTTCTTTGGTGTTCTTGCCACCTCTTAATATCTTCTGCTTCTGTTAGGTCCATTCCATTGCTGTCCTTTATTGTACCCATCTTTTCATGAAGTGTTCCCTTGGTATCTAATTTTCTTGAAGAGATCTCTAGTCTTTGCCATTCTATTGTTTTCCTCTATTTTTTTGCATTGGTCACTGAGGAAGCATTTCTTATCTCTCCTTGTTATTCTTTGGATGTCTGCATTCAAATGGGTATATCTTTCCTTTTCTCCTTTGTCTTTAGCTTCTCTTCTTTACTCAGGTATATATAAGGCCCCCTCAGATAGCCATTTTGCCTTTTTGCATTTCTTATTCTTGGGGATGATCTTGATCCCTGCCTCCTGTACAATGTCACAAACCTCCATCCATAGTTCTTCAAGTATTCTGTCTATGGATTGAATCCCTTGAAGCTATTTGTCACTTCCACTGTATTTGATTTGATTTAGGTCATTCCGGAATTGTCTAGTGGTTTTCCCAAGTTTCCTCAATTTAAGTCTGAATTTGGCAATAAGGAGTTCATGATCTGAGCCACAGCCGACTCCTGGCCTACAAGACCTCTTAAAACTAACACCCCAAAAAGATGTCATTTACATCATAGGGGACTGGAATACAAATGTAGGAAGTCAAGAAACACCTAGTGTAACAAGCACACTTGGCCTTGGAGTATGGAATGAAGCAGGGAAAAGGCTAATAGAGTTTTGCCAAGAGAACGCATTGGTCATAGCAAACACCATCTTCCAACAACACTAGAGAAGACTCTACACATGGACATCACCAGATGGTCAACACCGAAGTCAGATTGATTATATTCTTTGCAGCCAAAGATGGAGAAGCTCTATACAGTCAGCCAAAACAAGATCGGGAGCTGACTGTGGCTCAGATCATGAACTCCTTATTGGCAAATTCAGACTTAAATTGAAGAAAGTAGGAAAAACCAATAGACCATTCAGGTATGACCTAAATCAAATCTCTTATGCTTATACAGTGGAAGTGAGAAATAGATTTAAGGGACTAGATCTGATAGATAAGAGTGACTGATGAACTATGGATGGAGGTTCGTGGAACTGTACAGGAGACAGGAATCAAGACCACCCCCATGAAAAAGAATGCAAAAAGCAAAATGGCTCTCTGAGGAGGCCTTACAAATAGCTGTGAAAAGAAGAGAAGAAAAAAGCAAGGGAGAAAAGGAAAGAAATGCAAAAAAGCAAAATGGCTGTCTGAGAAGGCTTTACAAATAGCTGTGAAAAGAAGAGAAGCAAAAAGCAAGGGAGAGGAGGAGGAGCTAAGATGGCAGAGGAATAGAATGGGGAGACCACTTTCTCCCATACAAATTCATCAAAAGAATATTTGATCGCTGAGCAAACTGCACAAAATAACTTCTGACCGCTAGCAGAAGACATCAGGTGCCCAGAAAAGCAGCCCATGGTCTTCAAAAGGAGGTAGGACAACATATAAAAGATAAAAAGAGAGACAAAAGAGCTAGGGACGGAGACCCATCCCAGGAAGGGAGTCGTAATAGAGGAAGTTTCCAAACACCAGGAAACCCTCGCACTGGTGGGTCTGGGGGAAGTTTTTGAATCTTGGAGGGCAACCTAACTGGAAGGAAAAATAAATAAAACCACAGATTACATGCCTAAAAACAACTCCCAGCAGAAAAGTACCACAGACGCCCACATCCACCACCAGCAAGTAGGGGTGGAATGGAGAGGAGCGGGCGGCATTGCTTAGGTTAAGGACCGGGCCCAAATGCCCTGAGGGCAATCGGAGGGAGCTAACGTGAGATAGCAACTTAAACTGTGGGATAGCAAGAGAGAGAGAGAGAGAAAATTAACCGGACCGAAGACACTGCCAGCTGTTTGCAGAACAAAGGGACTGAGCAATTCCAGAGAAGAGCTAGCCGGCTGTGGGCCGGCCCATCCCCCACTGGAGGCAGGAGGCAGGGGGGAGGCGAAAGGGGCAACCGCGGCCCCAGAGACAGCACCCCTACCAAACTGCAAACAGGCTCCCAGTTTCTAACCAAAGACTTCCTGAGATTCTGGATGGTCAACATCCACCGGGAGGGTTGCTGCTAGAGGCCAGCTCCTGAGAGCAGAAACAAGGAACACTCACTTAACTGGCACGTGTGGAAACTGAGGCTGGGGCCGCGGAGGGGAGAAGGCACACCGCACCCGGGGAGAGTACGCCCGTCAAGCTCCTGGCTGCCTGAGGTGCTCTGGCCGAGGAAGGCACAAAACGCAGGCCCAACCGAGTCCGCACTTTTGTGGAGCACCCGAAAACTGGAACCGCACGCAACGCAGGGCCAGCTCCATATAGAGCAGCAGGGAGCCTGAGCAGTGTAGATGGGGGAAGCACACACGCCCGCCGCTAGCGGGGCAAACCTAGTGTGGCCGGAACACTGCGAGTGCTCCCCACACAGGCCGGTGCCATTTGTCTGCAGCGCCCCTCCCTCCCCGCAGCTGGACTGAACAAGTGAACCTAAACAAGAGACCATCTCCGCCCGCCTGTGTCAGAGCAGAAATTAGACACTGAAGAGACCGGCGAACAGAAGCCAAATAAACAAAGGGAACAGCTTCAGAAGGGACTGGTGCAACAGATTAAAATACCTGTAGGTAACACCAACTACACCAGAAGGGGCCTATAGATATTGAGACGTGTAAGCTGGAACGAGGAGCTCTCTGAAACTGGACCAAACCCACACTGAACACAACAGCTCCAGAGAAATTCCTAGATATATTTTTACTTTTTTTTTTTAATTAAAAAAATTTTTTTTCTTTTCTTTTTTTTATTTTTTCTCTTTTATTTTCTTTTAAAATTCCCTATTACTCCTCCATTACTCCTTAACTTTCATTTTCATTTTCATATACTTTTACTATTTTTTAAATTAGAAAAAAAATTTTTTTCTTTTTAAATTTTTTTTCTCTTATTTTCTTTTAAAGTCCTCTATTAGTACTCTATTACTCCTTAATTTTCATTTTCATTTCATGATAACCTTGCAAAAAAAAAAAAGAAGAGGCCCTATTTTTAAACCAAATTTCATATATATTTCTAAATTTTTTTTGTTTTTGTTTTTAACATTGTATTTTTAAGAGTCTAACCTCTACTCTAGATTTCTAATCTTCATTTTTTAGTATTTGATATCAATATTGGACATTTAAGGATCCAATGTTCAGTACCCATTTTTACTCAGCTGTGTGTTGATTACTCTTTCCCACTTTTGACTCTGTTTTCTCCCTCAGATCACCTCTATTTCCTCCCTCCCCCTTCTCTTCCCAATCCAATTCTGTGAATCTCTGTGGGTGTCTGGGCTACAGAGAACACTTTGGGGACAGAGAACTGCATAGATCTGTCTCTCTCCTCTTGAGTCCCCATTTTTCTCCTCCCGCTCATCTCTATCTCCCTCCTCCCTCTCCTCTTCTTCATGTAACTCTGTGAACTTCTCTGGGTGTCCCTCACGGTGGAGAATCTTTTCACCATTAACCTAGAAGTTTTATTATCAGTGCTGTATAGTTGGAGAAGTCTTGAGACTACTGGAAGAATAAAACTCAAATCCAGAGGCAGGAGACTTAAGCCCCAAACCTGAGAACACCAGAAAACTCCTGACTACAGGGAACATTAAGTAATAAGAGACCATCCAAAAGCCTCCATACCTACACTGACACCAACCACCACCCAAGAACCAATAAGTTCCAGAGCAAGACATACCACACAAATTCTCCAGCAACGCAGGAACATAGCCCTAAGCATCAACATACAGGCTGCCCAAAGTCACACCTAACACATAGACCCATCTCAAAACTCACTACTGGACACACCATTGCACTCCAGAGAGAAGAAATCCAGTTCCATGCACCAGAACACCGATGCAAGCTTCCCTAACCAGGAAACCTTGACAAGCCAATCGTTCAACCCCACCCACTAGGTGAAACCTCTACAATAAAAAGGAACCACAGACCACCAGAATACAGAAAGCCCACTCCAGACAGAGCAATCTAAACAAGATGAAAAGGCAGAGAAATACCCAACAGGTAAAGGAACATGAAAAATGCCCACCAAGTCAAACAAAAGAGGAGGAGATAGGGAATCTACCCAAAAAAGAATTTAGAATAATGATAATAAAAATGATCCAAAATCTTGAAAACAAAATGGAGTTACAGATAAATAGCCTGGAGACAAAGATTGAGAAGATGCAAGAAATGTTTAATAAGGACCTAGAAGAAATAAAAAAGAGTCAATTAAAAATGAATAATGCAATAAATGAGATAAAAAACACTCTGGAGGGAACCAACAGTAGAATAACAGACAGAAGATAGGATAAGGGAGGTAGAAGATAAAATGGTGGAAATAAATGAAGCAGAGAGGAAAAAAGAAAAAAGAAATGAGAACAAGCTCAGGGACCTCTGGGACAATGTGAAACACCTGAACATTCGAATCATAGGAGTCCCAGAAGAAGAAGACAAAAAGAAAGGCCACGAGAAAATACTCGAGGAGATACTTCCCTAAAATGGGGAAGGAAATAGCCACCCAAGTCCAAGAAACCCAGAGAGTCTCAACTAGGATAAACCCAAGGCAAAACACCCCAAGACACATATTAATCAAATTAACACAGATCAAACACAAAGAACAAATACTAAAAGCAGCAAGGGAGAAACAACAAATAACACACAAAGGGATTCCCATAAGGATAACAGCTGATCTATCAATAGAAACCCTCCAGGCCAGAAGGGAATGGCAGGACATACTTAAAGTAATGAAAGAGAATAACCTACAACCCAGATTACTGTACCCAGCAAGGATTTCATTCAGATATGAAGGAGAATTCAAAAGCTTTACAGACAAGCAAAAGCTGAGAGAATTCAGCACCACCAAACCAGCTCTTCAACAAATGCTAAAGGATCTTCTCTAGACAGGAAATGCAGAAAGGTTGTATAAACGTGAACCCAAAACAACAAAGTAAATGGCAAC